>NW_022196894.1:42800471-42867861 GCF_008632895.1 Mastomys coucha | reverse complement strand
CCCTCCAAGCAGAACCATTATTCATTGAAACAGTTGATGGATGACTTTATGGATAGACCATCTTAATACCTACACCATGTCTTAAATGAATGCAACCTGTTCTCTGTGGGCTGAGAATGAAGTCACTCACTCAAGTCAAATAGCTCTGACCATAGCATAAATTCTGTATTCAAAAATCGTGCCTACAACTCATTTCTTGGTGCAGCAGAACTATCAACTCTCAGCTTAGCTACAATGGAGGTAAAATCCTTTGGTGATGTGAGGGTCATTGAAATACAGTCTACTTACAAAGAAACCCAATGTGTAAAAATTGTTCTTACTTTGGGCTTGTACCACAGTAAGAGCCAAGATTTTAAACTCTACTAAATACAAAACAAACAAAAAGACTTTATATATTCATGTTCATTTAAGAAAATACTAGTAGTGATGTATTATCTACATAAGACTGTTAAATTGATTGTTGTTTTATATCAAACAACTTTTATAATACTTATTTTTATTATTTTATAAATTTTAAGGAATATGACAAAAAAGATATTGTAGGTATTGAAGGGTGGGTCTATTGGAGGAGCGGTGGTACAAAAGGGGAACAAGAATGTGATTCAATTCTATTTAATTAAAATATGTATTTAAATGTTAACAAAATCAGATAAATTGAAATCATGTAACTTTTCTCATCATAATGCAATAAAAGTTTTTTACAAAAAAGAATCAACTAGGGTTCAAAGTGGATACACATGCCTTTTAGGGGAATTGTCAACATAAGAAGCTTGATGTTAGCCTTGTTGAGATCATGGAGAAGGTAGGGCATGTAGTTTGTTTATGAAAATGCCAAAGGGTGAGGAAGTCACAGCACTTTGTTATTTCTTCTACTGTGTGGATGACACTGGTGCTGATAAACCTTACCTTACGGTGGTTTGAAAAACGCATCCTTCCTCTCTCTTTCTCATTCTCTTTACATTTCTCATTCTCCCTCCCACTTCCTTTCTCTCTCCCTCTCTCTCACTTTCTGTCTCTTCTCTCTTCTTTTCCCTCCCATCTTCTTTCCTGACCTTTGCAGGTTGAAGCCAGAACTTCTTATATGTTAATCAAGGTTTTTGCCACTGAACTACCTCCCTAGCCCTCCTCTCTCTTTTTGATACAAAATTTCTAATATATAATTTGTAGGATCTTTATTTAGCTATAAACGTGCGCGTGTGTATGTGTGTCTGTGTGTGTGTGTGTGTGTGTGTGTGTGTGCGCGCACGCACGCGCATGCATGCATGCTCATGTCTGCGTGCATATATACATGCAAGGGAAGACCAAAAGTACTGGGATTATTTGAAAAGAAATCTCTTTAATCTGATTGGGCAGTTATGGTTGACTTCATTTTTTCCTCAAGTCTAAATGCAGAGCTACTCGATTGAGAGAAGCACAGTACAAGATAGTTTGAGATAATATAAGAATACAAGGTTGCCCATTTTCATCAAGAAATTGTATCACAGTACAGTTTGCAAGATCTGTTTTGCCCCCTAAAGTCATGGTTCACACATAATTGTGGGGGTTTTTTGGTTTTTTTTTTTGTTGTTGTTGTTTTTGTTTTTGTTTTTGTTTTCTGAGGCAGGGTTTCTCTGTGTAGTCCTGGCTGTCCTGGAACTCACTGTGTAGAGCGGGCTTGCCTTGAATTCAGAAATCTTCCTGCCTCTGCCTCTGAAGTGCTGGGATTAAAGGTGTGCACCACCACTGCCTGGCAAATAATTGTTTTTAATAGTACTTTATAATAGATTGTCTCAATGTTTAACATAATAGTTTTGCAACAATACATTGGCCCTTTAACTCTGACACTAGTAAAGGAATTTATCAAACCTCTCGTGTTAGTTACTTTTCAATTGTAGTGACAGCACACCATGATCAAGGCAATTTAGAGAAGAAAGGGCATACTGGGGAGCTCACAGTTTTAGAGAGTGATTTCATGGCGATCATGGAGGAGAATATGGCAGCAGGTAGGCAGGCACAGAGCCATAGCTGAGAGCTTACATCTTTAGCTATAAGCACAAGGCAGGGAGAGGGCTAACTGGAAATAGTATGGGCTTATAAAACCTCCAAGCACTGCCCCAGAAACATGTTCCTTTCAACACAGCCACACCTCCTAATCCTTCCCAAACAGTTCTAACAACTGAAGACCACACATTTCAATTTATGAGCCTATGGGGACTATTCTTATGAAAGCCACCACATCTGTGCTCAATGTGAAGCTATAGAGTACCTCATTAAGACTGGGACAAAAAAATAAAAAAAGACTGGGACAGACTGGCATTTTTTTTCTCATTTTACATATAGGCAAAATTTTGGATCATGGATACTATTAAAGCTATTGGGGTATTTATTGTTTATTTCTTTTTGTTTTGTTGAGACAAGGTCTTTATATATAGTTCAGGCTGGCCTTGAACTAACAACAATTCTCTTGCTTCAGCTCCCTAATTTTTGAGAGTCTATGCAAAGACTATTAATCTCAATTTTGCTATTTCAAGTTTTATAATTGTAATATAATTAAATATGAATTATAATTCACATTTTCTAGAGTGCTGGTCCTTGAACTGTCTTTTAAGTCCAAATTTTTCATTAGCACTAACTTTTCTGTGTCTATACGAAGAAAAGCAGAACAAAACAACTCCCAAGTAAAACTAGAAATATTCCAAAACAAAAAAATTAAACAGTTTGTTAGTATTTGGAGGATTTCTCCACCAAGTCTGTGGTGTTCTCCAGATCTTTACTGTCCCACAATAGTAAATTTTAAGGGAATTTTAAAAGACATATTAGCTGTCCTTTTGTGTTCTTCTTTCAAACTGAAGACCTACAAACATGTGTGGACTTAATAAAAACACCAGATGCTACTTGTGCTGGAGTTAGATGTGTCAGCATTTTAAAACCATTTGATTTTAATTGCTTACATGGCAGAGGTGACATGGGGTGAGAAGAGGAGAGGTGGGTAGGTCCTGGGGTCATGATAGAATGCTCATTTCCACAAGTATGACTACCAGGGTGAGAGAGGGAGGAAGTGGTATGTTGCTTGGTGAGACGAGCTACACAAAAGTGGTATCTGATGGGCAGTAGCTAAACTAAAGGAAAGCACTTGGTTACAGCAGACAAGAAATGGATAAAGATGGTGTGAGATTTATTTTCTATTTCTTAGACCTAGGGAAAGAATACAGGAAGAAAATAAGCAAGACCAGGTTTCTTGAACTAGAGTGAAGTAAACCCATGCCACAAATTATGTGACAAACTCTTGATTATCGTAGTATAAAAGGATTTCTGTGCTGTTAGTAAAGATCTGGAATTAATTTGGAAACAAAAGGTTGTGTGCATTTTGGGATTTCAGTCATACTACTTTCCCTTCCCTGGATGGTTCAAAGATGCATAACAGTCTCCAGAGCCAAGAAAATGCATTTGACTAAGAACTGGTTCATAATTAACAACGATAGGCATACGATTATAGTTCCATATAGTCTCATAAAGGTTTTCTGTGGTTATTATGGTCAATATGTAAGTTTTACCAGTAGGCCAAACAGAGGTCTGCTATTCTGTTATGTTTCAGTCTGTAATACATACATTGTGACCAGGAGTCTTTCCATAAGATAATCAATAGTTTTCCTAATGAAGGTTTTTACAATGTTTAAAAGTCACAATTACCTGTGATTATTTATTTACCTGAGTGGGTCCTGAATTGATTAGGATAAGGTTAAAAGTAGGATCTGAGACAGTAAATAGGCCTTTATTATTTTGACATCACTTCCTGGTTGAGTAAGAGCTGTTAGGTCCTAAAAATATGTTAAATTTTTGTCTTTTTCTTAAAGGTAGTAACTTCCATGGTCAGCAGTCTTACCATTAATATCTTCAATTTTAGTTGGAAGTTAGCTTACAGATTCATGCAACAAATATTTATTGAGCAATATTCTAGGCATCGTGTCCAGTCCTGGTGATTTGGAGTTGAATTTGAGAAAATGGAATAATCACTTATGAGCCTATGCTGTATCACACATTATGCCAACCAACTTAACATATGTCAATCAGTATACACTAGGCAGCCACATAGTGTAGACATCAGTTTCCCCTGGATTATTTTTCTTTAAAAATAAAGTCCATTGTTATAAAATATGCAATTTCATCATAAAAATAATATGTGACTGCTATAAAAATGTGGAAAATAATATTATTCATGAATTATTCAATGAATAATAATATTCATGGTAGGAACCCCTAGAGAGAATTACTATTAACTTGGGCAGGTTTAATGGATAAATGCTTCAGAGCTGTTGTGTTTGAAAGATCGTAGTGTGTCCAGAGATGTGAGTTTTGGCAGAGTTGCTGATAGGGTTTAGAATCTAAATGTTTGTGCTTAAATTGACTGGTTCCTGTAGTTTTGACTGGGAATGCCTTCTTTTTTTTTTTTTTTTTTTTTTTTTTTTTTTTTTTTTTTTTTTTTTTTTTTTTTTTTTATTTTTTTTGGGAATGCCTTCTAAAGGCCCATTTGCTAAAGGCTTAACTTCAAAATTCGTACCATCGAGAGAGTGAAAATATTAAGTGGGTAAGGCTCACTGGAAGGTTTCCGGTTGTTGGGAGCGTGCCCCTGAAGGTGATTGTAGAACCCCTGGACTTTAGGATCCCTCTCTTTCAGTGCCAAGCCATGTGGAGAATAACTTTCCTGAGTTACAGCATCTCCACCAAAACGCGTTTGCTGCTAGCCAGAAACAAAGGAGCAGGTTGGGACACGAACTAAAATATTAAAACCATGAGACAAAACTTAAGTTTCTTTCTTGTTATTTGACTACCTTGCGTATTCTGTGGTCGTAGCGGAAAGCTGAAACAGAACAGGCTCTTTATTATTGTCAGACTTGTGCTCTATTGCATTCATCTTTCCATCTTCCTACCTTTAATTGGACAGACCTCAGCTTCCTCTAGTCTAAGAAATGATCGTTTCCTCTGGGGTGTCAACATGAATGTTTTATCAATACGGTCACCAGTAGCAGTACAGTCATTCCACCATTCTATGCTGCAGTTTTCTTATGTAGCACTAGTTTCATTATAAATGGAAAAACCAGCTTTTGTTTAATATCTACTTTCCCTCATTGTACTGTAATGCATGGCACTTGAACAGAGCCTTTCTTCATTTTTTGTAAATTAAATAATATGTTTTATTTAGTCTATGAAAGTTGATATACCTACAGTGTAGTTTGATGATATTCACCCCCTACTGCCTCTTGAGCCCCTACCTGCTTCTTCCTCCTAACTTCATATTCTCTCTATTATTTTTTTAATTAATAAGACTCTAGCAGGAAATGGTGGACCATACCTTTAGTCAGGTATTTGATCAGGGGAAAGTGGAGGCAAGTGGATCTCTGAGTTCAATGTCAACTTGGTCTGCATAATGAGTTCCAGGCCTGCCATGGTAATATAGTAAGACTGCCTCAACATGCACACACACACACACACACACACACACACACACACACACACACTCACTCACTAACACAGAAACCATGACTTCAATTAGTATTGCCCATAAGTGTATGGCAGTGAGGCCATCTAGGGTGGTGGGCAACCAACTTCCCAGTGGTGACACTCTTGGAAAAAGGAGATTAACCCTCCTTAAACAGATCTCAGCTGCAATAGCCCTTTAGCTAGGAGTGCAGCCTTGTGATCCCCTCTACCAGCCATGCTATAATTTTGACTGGATTGAGTTTGTGCTGATCTTGTGCAAACAACCACGACTGGTGTGAAGTCATGTGTACAGGCATCACATCATCTCTAGAAGACAGCATTTCACACTCGCTCCCCTCCCATTCCTTTAGCTCTTACATTCTTTCTAACCAGTCTTATGCTATGTTCCTTAAGCCTTGAATGAAGAGAGGTTGTTATAGATGACTCACTTAAACCCACTTAGAGCTGAGCACTCACAGTCATTTGTTCTTAGCACTTTCACCAGTTGTGAGTCTCTGTATTAACTTCTAGCACTGCAAAAAGAAGTTTTTCTGGCCAAAGTTGAGAGCAGCACAAATCTACTAGTATAAGCATAAATGTTTACAAAGCATTTTGACAAGATGACCTCCTTCCTATGTTTTAAACCATGGGATTTTGACTCCCTAGCCAAGTGTTGGGCATATAAACTAGACTTGAGATAAACACAGTAGATGGATAAAGGGTTGTAGTATAAAGACAAAAGATTGTACAGAAATTATACCAGAAACATGGATAGTAACTACAGGTAGAAGCTGCTACTTCTAACTCTAGTGTGTGTCTTACTGGGGCAGATGATGAAGAATAGAGTTTGTCAGAATAGGGAACAGCATGGCACAGAAATAAAATGTGGGTCCCAGGGAAGTGAAGAGAGAACATGCCAGTGGATCTAACTTACAGAACATAGAGTTCACTTTGTAGGAGACTAATTTGTTTGGTGCTCTACAAATTCAAAAAAATAAATCACAAAAATGACCTCAAATTCATGTTTATATAAATAAAAAAAATATCTTAAAATGAACACTCTTAATCTCATACAATGGGTCAAATGCTTTGTAAACATTCGATATCATGGAGAACTTAGAAGCTTCTTGGAATTGGATGTGGGAAACAAAAATAATCTTTGATTTCTGGAGAAATGTTTAAGGAAAGAGGTGGGTTTTGTTTCTGTTTTGGCTTTGGTTTTTGTTTTGTTTGTTGCTTTTCAAGAGTACATTAAAAGAAGTCATTCTGAACAAGCACTTTCTTAAGTTATCTTTTATTCCCTGGCTTCTTTCCAAACCAGAGGAGCATCAGTCCACAGGGTGCTGCAGAGAACTTTCTCCAGAACGAAGATGCTGAGTCTTTATGCACTCTGTCTGCCCCACCATTGTCTGCCTTAGTATTCTCAGGGCTTCCTGGGCTTCATTCATACTAAAACTTTCATGGTTTCCTTAAGGACAGGAATAGAGAGACTCACCTAACTGCTCAATGGCACTCTCTCTTCCCCCAGTATCCTGTCCCTGGGTGCCATCCTGTTCTAGCATGAGCTGTATTTGTGAGTATTTTGGGACAGGAAGATGAGGCAATGTGTCAAGGACTCAACACTAACCAACTACTATATAACTATGGCCACCATTAGGCCAAAGATACCCACGCTTCCATACACACTAAGGAGCCAAAGGACCCATGAGGTTATAATACAGAAATGAGATGCTTCTTACATCCCTAAGAAACTTAGATCTGGTGCTATCCTAAATAAATAAATAAATAAATAAATAAATAAATAAATGGTGACAGAACTAAATTTGGAACATTTGTTTCTTATTTAAATTGAATTTGCAGAATTAGAACTGGATAAAACTCAACATTTGAGGAATCTACTTTTCATCCTCTTTAAAGAGTAGTTAAGAATAACTGCAATCGACAGTGATGTCTAAAGTGATGCTATGGAAGGAAGGCTTCCTCGGGTATTCTCGCCTGTATACCACACCAAGAAATTAAACAAAGAAGGTAAGTCCATGAAGACAAAATGTAAAACAGCCAGCTGGATCCATTTTGTTCCTCCTTCTATAGGAGTTCTTGTAAAACCATGCAAATGAATGTAAGACACACCAAACATGGATGAAGATAAACATGCAAGGAGCTGGGTAAGCAAAGGCAGCATTAGAGAGCCCAGCACCGAAGCAGCCTCTTCCTTGCTGGGAACAGAATTTCTTCCCCCTCAGAGATGAAAACAGAGTGGAGGCTGGGTTACCGACTGGGCCAGCACATCCCTCTGAAGCTCTGAACATCTGGACTCTGGCTTCAAGAACAATGTAATCTCCACATTCGTTTGGCTCCAAAGACTCTCACCCCCATCCTCGGCCTGACAGGGTGTTTATCTGTTTTGAACATTCAGTCCTTCTTTGCAGAAAGATTTTCCAAAAGTAATCCCACCCTTCTTCCAGTTTGCCAAACACTCCCTGGCTTCTGTGTCTCCTAGCTGGAATCCTATTGGACACACATGCATCTGGCTGACTGCTTTGTTGTTCCATTAACCCAGAAGCTAGGTTAATAACAATTAATAACAAACAACAACAACAGCAACAACAACACCCAACTTTTGATATTCGTTCTTGGTCATGGTCTTTCAGGCTTTTGTGAGTTTTCACAGAAACATTCAAAACAAGTGGCTCTCTGTGTGAGACCTGTGAAGACAGCCTGGCTCCATAAGGACAGACGGTGATTCTGTAAATTCAGAACTGCTGCTGTTTCTAGACTAAATCCCAGAGGCTTGTGAGGGACGAGGGTAAAACAGGAGAGGATAACCATTTAAAAGATCCTTGGGGGTAAATGGGTTGACGTGATTTCTTATGGGATTGTATGTAACCCATACAAGAAACAGCCTGGTATACTTGCTCTGATGCTAAATGTACTCAAGGGACAATAGTCGAACCATATCATGGTGACGTATAAAGCTTTCAGGCATTTACTCAATTCTTGTTGTAATTTCCAAAAACTGTTCAAAGAAAATCAGCATTGCATCTATCATTTCTTTTCCCTAGGTTTCATATTGTCAGGGTAACCAGGTTTCACTCACCATTAGGCAAAGTCCCTAGTTAGCTATACACACATATATATTGAAGAACAGATTAAAGGTACAAAGGGAATCCATGCAAACTATTTCATTGGCTAGCTCAATGAACACGCACTGACCAGCAGCCCTGTATTACTCTAGTCACCCCTCCCATCCCCTCCCCTATCCTACCCTATTCCACACATGGTGTTGCTTTTGAGTGCTGGGATTAAACTTAGAGACTTGCATAGCCAAGGCAAGTGCTCTACCACACCACTAAGTTACACTGCTAGCTCTTGCCTTTCACTATTCTAGGCTTGGGGACTACAAATCCAGGAAGGATGGTACACTGCATGCCTGCAATCCAGCAGCACTTGTAGTCAGAGCTTGAGGCAAGAAAACTGTGAGTTCAAGCCCAGCCTAGAGTGCCTGGAGAGATTCTGCCCCTGCCCCCAGCCTTGCCAAAAGGAAAAAGGACACAAAGGAGAACCTCTTTTATTGATGATAAACATCCATCAAGGCAGTAATGTAACCACCGACTATATAGGATAAAATCTACAGTCCAGGATTATGAGGGTTTCTAAAGCTCCTCAAATGTTGGTGAGTAAAGAAAAGTAGAAAACTAATTTACACATGATTCTTATCCCCAGTGTTTTGTCCCTCAAACATTGGTGTTTTAACTTGTGGACCCAGTGAGTGACTTTCCTCAAAATGTAGTACTGATAGCATATAAACTCTACCCGGGGCTATCTGGTATGGAGAGTTATTTCTAATTAAGATTTATGGTTATTTGAATAAGAATGGCTCCATAGGGTCATATATTTGACTGTCAAGAAGTGGCACTATTTGAAAGGATAAGGAGGTGTGGCCTTGTTGGAAGTAGGATATCACTAGAGGTGTAGGCTTTGAGCCCAAACCAGCTCCCACCCTGCCCATAGACTAGGAGATGTAGCTCCCAGCTACTGTTCCAACCATGTGTACCGCCTTATGAGAACTCATCTTGGGACTGATGATGTTTCAGCACAGACCACTTATGTTTCAGCACAGACCACTTTTCTAGCTTTCATTATACTGCTTCATCTGCAGCCTGTCAGCTGGCACAGCTATGTTGCCATCTGAAGATTGTTAAGTCCCTATAAAATTGTAATGACACACAAGCTTTGGTTTGGGTCTATTTGGGACATGAGTGTCCTGACTCTTAAACTACATAGGAACTGAAGGCTCACTGGTGGGAGGCTAACCTAATAATCTACATCTTCTGTGCCACTGTATGCTCCACTGGGCAGACTTTAAATTATGGCACTCTTGTTCTTTTCTCTCACATTCACCTCTTCTCCAAGCTCACTGCTCTCCATCTTGTTTGTGGAATGTGGGAGCATCTTCCTTTTATAGTGGAAAAACGGAAGTCTAGGGAGAAAGAGGGGCTCACCCTAACTGATACTATTGGAATTTGAAGCAGGACTTCCTGGTTCAACGAATTTTCAGGACAGTGTGATACTTTGCATCCATGGTCCATGTTCCACCTACCTGCCCACACACAAGATGAACTGAGAATTGCTTTTGCTGGATTTCTTTTTCTTTTTTTCTTTTTCTTTCTTTCTTTCTTTTTTTTTTTTTTGACATATTGATCTTTTAACTGATTCTGGGGCTGTCATGATGACTTCTTACAACTTCTGTGGTGTGAAGTAAGAACAGCATTATTTCAGCATTCTGAATGCTATAATTCTGAAACTAAAACATGAACGATGTTGGTTCCTTCCAGATTTCTGGGGAAGTTGGTGTCAGGCATCTGTTCTGGTTGGGAGAGGGCAGTCATTGGTGTAGCTGCATTATTTGAAGCCCAACATTTGTCTCTCTCTATGAGCTAAGTTTGGGGACCAGACGATAACATAGGATTGCCTCATAATATTAACCTAATTATGTCCAAGACTCTTTTCCAAACAAAGACACATCTATAAGTTCAGACCTTGAGCCATGGACTAACCATGGGGAGGAGGGAGCACCACTCACCACACCATAGACCTCCTTTGGTCTGATTTGTTTTGATTTAGACTTGCTATATGCTAGAGTTATATAATATGGCAAGCCAAGTTAATCATGAATCTAGAAAAAAATTGAATTTCTGTCATAAAATAGGATTCCAGCTACGAGTCAATGATATCAAAACAGATGAGCTACAACACTTCTCTAAACTGTAATCTAATAACTGGGTCATAAGCAAGTGATCAAAGGCACCAGTGTAGTCGCAGACTTCATGCTGTTATCCTGTTGGACACTTGCATATTTATCACATATGAATAATTGTAACATCAACAGAAAGTTTCTCCTCAAATCTCACGGTTAAAGGAAATGCCATCATTTCCTTTGCCTTTGGTGTGAACCCAGAATATGAAAGCTGGCAGTACAGGAAGCAGGCAAGAGTTAAGGCGTGCCAACCCTGACTCTTTGAAACGATTCCATGTGGTAGGTAGCAGAACTCTGGCTGATTCAGACTCCCTTTGATGCCCGTGGCCAGACACCAGTAAATGAAGGTCGAGCTTAAAACAAGCCTTTTACTGTAGCAAGCAATCTGCCTCATAAGGCTTCCCAAAGGCACCTAAGGATCAAAGATGGGCAATGTGTTGGCTTCAGCAAACTGTTCTCACTGTTCCCATCCCAGAAATACTGGCAAGTTCCCCAAGAGCACCATCTTTTAACTAAAAGATACCACTGCACTTTGTCTTTTATTGCCAACGTGGAATTCATGAGTAATTCACTAAAACAAGAATTCTAGATTCACAAAAACCAAGGGTATGAAATGACTTGTGTCAAGAAGAAGGGATTTAAAAATGCCTCTAATCCCACTCCCCACCTCAAGCTCCATTCTTTTTCTCCAGTTGTACCTGTGTACTTTTCTGAACCTCTGCTGCCATTTCATGAACAGATTCTGTCCAATGAAGGCTCAGTGCACTGGCCTCTGAAAGCCAAGGGGCGAGGAACACAAAGGAAGAACTGTTCATTTAAAAAGTTCCTAGCCAAACAGTGGATGGAGCTTGGGGACTCTTATGGAAGAATAGGAAGAAGTACAGCCCCCAAGGGGAAAGGAACTCCACTGGAACACCAAATGAGTCATCTACTCTGGACTCTTGGGACTTTCAGAGACTGAACCACCAACCAAAGAACTTACATGGGCTGGACCTAAGCCTCCCCGTACATATATAACAGATGTGCAGCCTGGTCTTCATGTGAGTTCTGAACAACTGGAGCAGGGACTATCCCGAACGCTGTTGCCTGCCTGTGGGATATGTTCTTCTAGCTGGGTTGCCTTGTCTCCCTTCAGTGGGAGAGGAAGCACCTGGCTTCATAGAGACTTGAAATGCCAGGGTTAGGGAACACCTGGGAGGGGCACCTGCTCAGAGGAGAAAGGGAGGGGGTTGGGGGAAGACTGTGGAAGGGGTGACTGGGAGGAGGGCAGTGAGTGTAATGTAAAGTGGATAAGTAAAAACTTAAATTATTTTTTGAAAAGTTCCTAGATTCTAGGTCCTTGGTTTTGCAGGAAACTCGAGAAAAGATTTAACTGCTGTGTTTGCAGAAGAGTAAAGCTTAAAGCTAAACTTAAGATAAAAAGAGTTCTGCTTCTGTGCTACTAGCACAGACCAAAAAAAAAAAAATGTGATAAAGGCCAAGAGCTTGTTGTTGCAGGATAAGGAAGAGGGGAGAAAGTGAAGAGGAGGGGAGGGAAATACATTGAGGAAGTGAGAGCCCTCTTTCTTGGTGGCTGACCTGATTCAGTGCCCCACTGACAGCTGAAGCCAAGGCCACATGTTTCAGAGAGCTGAATAAGGGTGGAGGTGCCCATAGGGCAAGGCCAGTTTACAGCCTTGGTTCAGATTCGATGCAAACTTGCTTGCCAGAGTGGAGGAAGATGCCCGCTAGATTGCTTCTCTTACTGCTGTCAGAACCAAAATTCTTCAAGTTCTTTCTGATGTAACTGGTCAGCTGAATTTGATCTCTAGGTCACAGATTCTGCAGTTAAGGATTCCTGTTCATATAAATCCCCCTTTCCATGGGAATTCCACTCTAGTATTACACCAGATGGGAAGCTACCAATGTGGTAGTTACTTCTAAAGCAATGGTTGGGTTTTTTTCCTCTCTAAAGTAAGCTTTTTAAAGTCTTTCTTAATCTCAGTTAGTCTTCTTTGGCCTCTTTTCATACCTCAGAAGGCTTCCAAGGCACCACCTGGAGATTTCATTCCTTAGGATTGTTTCTCTTCAAGATCACAAAACCATGAGCAACTCATCTGGATCAGAATCACGTACTGCCTCTAAGGTACACACCAGACATCCCTATTACTCCTGAAACCAGGACAATATCCCTTGTGTGTATGACACGTAGTTTTGATGTTTACTAAATAAAACTTAGCAACACTTTCTCAATTGTTGAGTATTCTCAAGATAGTCTATATTTTCAACCACTTCTTTAGAATGTCTAAACACCAGAGGTGTTTTCAATATAGTGGGAATGGAATTCCTCCCCTGCCCATGATGCCTGAGGCAGTGGGCCTAGCATGCCTGTGCCAAGCATGACTAAACAGAAAGTAGGTGGCCAGCAAGAGAGGCTACGTGTATGTGTGACTGTCTATAGCCAGCCCTCATCTCACTTCCTTACTCATTCCTGTAGACCTCCCTCCTGTGCTGAAGCATTATGTCTCAATAATGTCACATTAGAATGACTCACTTGTCTACAGTGTTCTCTATCGTTACTAGAGCAGCAGACTGACCTGGTAGTGTGAAGAGCGAGCAGCCCCTGGGTTAAAAAGCCATCCAAGTGCAACCATCAATTGCTAGAAGCTGGCTGAAGAACAGAGAGTGTGCAGACCTGAAATTAATTCTGAGGAGGAGAAATAGGAGAGGAGAAGGAAAAGCTACTAAGACCTGACATAGCAGAAACTCTGCAAGGCCTAAGAGAATACCAGAAAGCCACCAAAATTACTAGGTCTGGAATCCAAGGACTGAGAGATGGAGGTCATGACACTTTGCATCTAGAGATGTAACACAAGCTGATTCTTTGAGACTGGCACCTAAAGCCCAAGATGGAATGCTAGGGACAGAGGACAGCTATATCTAAAGTTCTCAGTTCCTGGAGTGAAAGGGACTACATCTTGTCTATTCATGGTTGACATCCACATAGAACTAAAGGACACACATCCCGCACACCTATCTAGAGTCCTGATTGTTTGGAAACAATTCTCAGAGCTGGTAGAATTTTGTGACAAGAACATCACCTTTGAGTCAAAGAGATCTGGATTTAAGTACAATTCTAAGTATATGACCATGTACAATGTCTTTAAATTTTATATGCTTAACCAATGGAAATGGAATGATGAATCTAATCACTTGTACATCTCTGGATCACTGGAAGAGTATACACTGCCGCTGTTCATCTAGCTCCCAAGGCTGCCTGGCTGGGATCGTTGTTTATCTTTGGTGATATTTTTGAACTTGCTTAGTTTTCATTTTTATGAACTGAGTGAACCTCATACTCCTGAATCTCTCATTTTGCTTTCCCTGAGACTTCTGGTTCTCCTTGTTTAGCCTTTCTTTCATGGACCTTCCTTACAAGCCTCTATTAGTACTATGCTGCCTCACTCTCTGTGTTGAAAGGGGGCAATTCATACACAAGTCTACAACCCCTACCTCTTAGCTCTTGAAGTGAGCCAAAAATTAATATTAAAAGGTACTCCCCAACTTCTCTCTCTCTCTCTCTCTCTCTCTCTCTCTCTCTCTCTCTCTCTCTCTCTCTCTCTCTCTCTCTCACACACACACACACACACACACACACACACACACACACACTGCCCAAAAGGCATTATTCACAAGGCAGCCAGCAGTAAGGAAGAGGGAGATCAAAGCTAGAGGAACTGACTTGAGAGGAAATAAAGTCTGGTTGCCTGAAGTTGGGGAAAAGTAACGAGGGTCATCTGTGCTGAACTAATCAAAACTCAGTGTACTTTATATGGCTTTTTATATGACACCTCAAAGCATTATGCCCTGGGAATACAATCTGGGCCTTCAGATATCAAAACGATCACCCACTGGAATGTTAGAAAACAGAGATGAAGAGTGAAATGTTTCAACTGGTTTTAAATCTGAAGAAGTTCTTGAAAAACCTAGGTCCAGTCAGCAGTGGTAGTAGGCACCTTTAATCTCAGCACTTGGGAGGCAGACGCAGGTGGATCTGTGAGTTTGAGGCCAGCCTGGTCTACAGAGTGAGTTCTGAGACATCCAGGACTACACAGAAAAACCCAGTCTCAAACAAAACAAGGCAAAACAAAACAAAACAAAACAAGATATAAAAAGAAAAAGAAAAAGAAAAGCAAAAAGAAAAACTTAGACAACTTCAATATCTATAACAAAACCAAAACTAATGACAAAATATTGCTTAGGAGAGCTCTGACATTGGTGACAAAGCAAGTACATGAAAGTAATTTAGGGTTATTTGAGGTTCTCATCAGATATTATTTTATAAACTTTAAAATATCTCCAAGGCAAAATATTTCCATATGAAATTAGTCAGAAGTGTTTTAAAATTGTACTATGTGGTTAAGAGGCGCTGACTGCTCTTCTAGAGGACCTGGGTTTGGTTTCCAGCACCTTCTTGGCATCTCACAACTGTCTGTAACTCTAGTTCCAGGGCATCTGATACCATTTTCTGACCTCCCTGGCACCAGACATGCACACGGGGTTCTGCATATGTGTAGGCAAAACATTCATACACATAAAAACAAACAAATAAGTCCTTTCAAAATTCTTTGTTTTAATAAAGGAAGAGAAGGGGGAGTGAGTGAGGGGAGGAGGAGGAGAAGAGGGAGGAGGGGGAGGAGGAGACAACTGTGGTACAACATGGATTGTCTGTGTTCCGCAAACAATTCATTTGTTGATGTCTAAGCCTAAATGTGGTGGTTTAAGATGTTTTAGAAGATGATTAGATAGTGAGGGTATGTATCTCATGAGTAAAATTAATTTTTTAAGGACTAAGGGAGGCTAGAGAGATGGCCTGGCCATTAGAAGCTAGGCTCACAACCAAAAGGACCAAAAGATACTATATGTATGGATTTTGTGTGAGACTACAAAGAAAGTGCCCTCTTTGAAGAATGACTTCTATCCAGACAATCTACAGGCCTTTGGCTCTCAATGGCTCAATCTCCAGTACTATGAGCCACACATTTCTGTTACTTTAAAATGATATGTGTTTTGCTTTATCTGCCTGGGAAGAATAAGAATTTGACCCAAGTCAACAACTGGATGGCATCTGAGGTTTGAAGGAGGCAGAGAAGGAAAAGTGGGATAGTGATGAGTAAGATGGGTGCTTGGTGATTTTCAAAGGAAGAATAGTCCTCTTCATAACTCTGCAAGACTTTCACATATACCACCACACTGCACCACAACAATGCTGCCTATGGTCTAATTGATATGGATTGTTCTCTTATTCTGAAAGAACATCAGTTCAGTTTGTCCTTAGAAAAGTCCAGAACAAACTAAGACCTAAGTTCTTTTTCTTCGGCTTAGTTAATGAAATAGTGATTAATCTACCATCAACAACACAGCTTTGGAATATTGAGATTAATAAGGCTATCTTATGTAGATACAACCCCCAGTTTCAAATTAGAAAAGCAGTTACTGTTAAAACATAAGAAAATTCGAAGTTTTGACTTTGATACTACCCACAACACATTGACTAAAAATATTGCAACAGCTTTTCCTAAAGCAAGGTCTGTTTCCTCACAGCCAGGCAGAGAGAGAGAGAGAGAGAGAGAGAGAGAGAGAGAGAGAGAGAGAGTGTGTCAGAGAGAGTCAGTCTTTGGAATGCCAAGATCTAAAAGGAATGTCTCCATCAAATCCACCCCCCCCATGAAAGAGGAGGCAGAAAGAATGTAAACGCCAGAAGGGATAGAGGACACCAGAAGGACAAGACCCTCTGAACCGACCAAGCAAGGCACATATGAACTCACAGAGAATGAAATAGCCAGCACAGGGTCTAAATGGGTCTGTGCTAGGTCCTCTGCATATATATGTTATTGTTTTCATTTTAGTATTTTTATGAGATTTCTGAGTGTGTGAACAAGTGGTTCTTTGATCCTTGTGCCTACTCTTGGGACTCGTTTCCTTCTGTTGGTTTGCCTTGTCCAGCCTCAAGGTGATGGGTTTTGCTTTTATCTTACTACATTTTATTTTGTCATGTTTGGTTATTATCTCTTAGAAGCTTGTTCTTTTCTAATAAGAGACAGAAAGGAAGTGAATATGGGTGGTGGGGGGAGGAACTAGGAGGGTATTGTATGAGAAAGTAATTTATTTTCAATAAAAGGGACAAATGAAAAATCAAAAGAAGAAGAATCTATTTCAACCACATCCACTTTTCAGTTCTCTTGAGATTGAGCAAGGAATGAGTGTGTGGTTCCTTCATCTATCTGTCTTGCTCTTGAGCAGGCAAGATTTGGACTGCTAAGCTAAAGCCACAAGAGCCTCTTCTAACTCTCCTCATCTGGGTTACTTGCTATGCTTCTATTTCTCATCACCATTGGGACCTCACAGAGCTTAGTAGGGAGAGCTCCATGCTGTATGTGGGAGTAACTTGAAGGATTTCTCCATGAGATACCACTGCCAGCTCAGAAGCAGCTGACATAGCAACAGTCATAACGGTCTCCTCTGATGATGGGCCTTCCCGTCTTCTCCCAAGTTCCCCACCCTCCCTGCTACAGAGCTAATAGCAAACTCGGCCTTGTTTGCTATCACACTACTATCCAGTATATTATCATGCATCACTTTACCTTAGAGACCCCCTCGAGGAGCCTTCTTCCATTACCCCTGAAAACTTTATTTCTGCAGTTATTAATAGTAACATTGGTCTGCCTTGTACCATACTTAGTTGCTAGCATAAAATGATCTGCTAGGATGCAAATAGTCTATTTCTTGACCTAGAAGATGATTCATAGTATTATTCTCTTTGTGAGAGTTTATTATCTGAATATTTAGGATTTCTGTTCTGTCACATTTTAATAAGCAGATCTGTCACATTTTAATAAGCAGATATTAAATATTCCCACTCCTTTCACTCATCTATCCTCTGAAGACTATTTTTTTTTCATCTAACCCCAAATATGGGCAAAACTATGGCTAGTACCTAAAGAGTTATCCTAGGGCATTGATTTCAATATTAATGAGCCTTTTTTTAAAAATGGAAAATCCAATAATAAAGTAATAAACAACAAATTTCCAGGCTCAAATTCTGGTCTTAGTTCTGTTGTCCTAAGTGGCTGATTAAGTGTTGACAAGTTTGGCTCTTTAGACTCTCCTTATGTAACTATAAAATAGACTTTCTTGCACTTGCCTTCTTGATATCACAAAGACTCTGTCTGAGAAAGGGTACTGTGCAAGGCAACCATAAAATGGACTTGACAAAGGACTTCCTGCCTCCATCCATCCAAAAATAGAAAAAATTCTATTTTTACTATATACTATTTTTACTATTATATACTAGTAGTATATAGGTACTGCAACAGAAAACTAAGACAGGTATCTATCATTGATTTGGACTGAACTTCTTAACTAAGCTCCAATAGATCAACTTAAAGTGGAGCAGCTAAGATGCTGATAACACACTGAAACCTGGGAGATTTGTTTATAAGATCCATGAGCAATTAGGAGAGAGGTAATTGCCAATTCCCTAAACAAGCAAACATTAGAAAATTCCCTTTGCTTTAACCCTTACAAGGAAAGTTACCACAAGCAAATTGATGTTAGCCAATGTCCCTATTCAAGATCCCTTACCAGACCCAACTGATCACCAGAGAGCCTTTGTATTTTATAGATAGAAAGTTGTCCAATTCATGAGTCAATAACAGAATTCCATGCTGTGAGACTGAATTTTAAAGTTTAAATAAAATTTGATATTTTTAACTTCTGCTGTATATTAGTTGTAATAATATTGATCTATGAGTTATTAAGATAATTTGTTCTTGGTCTAAAGTCTGGGCTGCCCACTACTAAGAAGTCAGTACTCTGGAGTTGAGAGTTGGTAGGAAAGAATCAGGTTTATTGAAGGAGCAGCTCATGGCAAGATTGGGGGTGGGTGATGCCTGCCTTACTATCTCCATCTCTGGGTGGATCATGAGCACAAAGAGGCTGTAAAGAAAAAGAGAGGATAGAGGAGGGAAGGGGAGGGAGAGGGAGGAGAAATAATGTGGGAGGAGCCTTTGGGCAAGTGCCATTTAAAAAAAAGTCCTATGTAATTATTTTTTGAAAACTGTAGCTATAACTACAGCATTAATTATAGATGAATTCTATTACTATGTGAGGAACAGCCATATGCAGATATGTGAAAAATATTTGTATTTGATCATCATTAATCTTTTTAGATGTACAGGCAAAAACAGACTATGAGGTGCTCATTTATGGCTAAGCACATTGTACAAATGAGTAAATAATGCTAAGTGTTAGGGTCAGCTGCAAGGTGTGGATATAAATATTTTTCTCCAACGTTTGCAATGATACCATATTCCAAAACAATTCTGGAAGATATTGTTATCATCCTTGGTGGTATCATCCCTCCTTTGATATCTCAACCTACACTGTTAGAACAGTGCCTCTTCTTCTGGGAAACTGGTTGCTATTTCTACAGATAAAACCAGTAGATGGCTACATGGACCATTACTGTGCTGTTCTGTAAAGCAAAAGGATGAACCTCTAATCTTCTGGTAATATGAAAGTTGTTTTCTTTCTGAACTTCTTTTTGTCTCACCTATGAAATGGGATGAAAATGACCTACACTATAAAGTAAAGGAAAACACTAGGGGGCATGGACATAGATAAAAGACTGCTCACCAGATAGAGTCCCAAGGAAGGGGGTGAGAGTGAATGCGTCTCCCCTGATCCTCCCTAAAGGCTAGATGAAGCTTTGGCTCTAATTTTATAAAGGGAATTATGTAGGGAGGGAGACTGAATGTCAGGAGAAGTGAGCAGAGCCCAAGCAGCCTTAATTCAAGATACTCCATCATCTTGTTTTATTTCTTTGTGTTTTATGTATGTCTTCGTCATGCATGGCTTTCACTTGTGACAGCTTATGAGCACTCGCTGATATGTTAGGTTTCTTTGTATAGGAATACATTTAAAATGTTATGGTGCTGTATTGTCTATGTGTATGTTCTCTCTCTGTGTCTCTGTCTCTCTCTGTCTCTGTGGGGGGGACAGACAGGCAAACCAATAGACAAAGAGTGACTGCACATACTAGATGATAGAACTAGATTATTTGCTCTTCTTTCACTCTGCAATGTATTTTTGAGACTTGCATACATGTTGATTCACCTTAGTCCAAGGATAGTTCCAGTGGTAGGCATGTAGTGCAACGACAGGAAGTACATTGTCAGAACTAGATTGCCTGTCATCATAGCCCATTTTCCAACTGTGTGAACCCAGCCCATTTACTCAACATTGTGACTCTTTAGTTTTCTCATTTCTAAGACAATGTTCACAATAGTATCTATATCAATGAGTACTTAGCATGTACAAAGTACTTAAAATATAAATATCTAGCAGGTATTAGTCAACCTAATAGTACCATCATGACTACTATTCCCTTGTCTGGGCTACAGTGACCAACCTTATACATGTCCCTTTATGAAGCATGACTGAGCTTCTTTGAAGTGTAGACTACAGAGGGGACTAGTTAGGTCATAGGGTGTAGGCTGTCATGATTTCACTATGTACTGCCAGTTTTCTCCACAGAATGACTACATAGTCAAAGTTCACATCATGAGTTCCTGAGGGTTCTGGGAAATGTTTTGTCAGCTACTGAGAGCACAGATTTTTATGAGTCTTCCCTCAAGTTCCACTGACTTCATCTGTCTGGGAGACTTTTGTCCAAGTTGGGTGGAGAAACAGCTTACTGACATGCTGCCAATGTAGCAGCCTGTGCCATTATGGCTCCCAGAGCCCCAAGTCCTTCAAGGTTCATCAAAAGGGAGTCAGGGTCACCCTGAGATGGAGCACATGGCCCAGAGTGTTTCCTTGGGTTCTGACTTACTCCATAAGAGGCCATGGCCCTCTAGATTCCTATAATGGGTTTCTACTTCTGGGAGCCACTGCCAAAGTAGGATGATGTTATCTAGGGTACCAGGCACAGATATTGTAAGAGAGATGAATCTGCAGTGGGCCGGGGCTCTGAAGAACCTAGAAGCTGTTAATGTGAAAGGATGGAGATAGAGGCATGAGGTATCCCTTTTCCAAATTTTCATGTTGTCAGTGGTCTTACCATAGTTTAAAGAGTAGTATAAATGAGAGGGTTTGTGTTGATCTCTAGACCAAGCCAACTCAGTCAGTCAACAAGTTCTTCAGGGCAGGAGTGAGGATTAAAAAGAAAAAAGACAATTAGAAAACATTGTAGCATGACCCCAGCCAGTTCTGAGGCTGAAGCAGGGTTATTTTTTTTTCCAGTCTGTTTTTATACC
Organism: Mastomys coucha; assembly: GCF_008632895.1. NCBI lineage: Eukaryota > Metazoa > Chordata > Mammalia > Rodentia > Muridae > Mastomys > Mastomys coucha. The sequence continues at coordinate 42,846,849 of NW_022196894.1, read as the reverse complement.
ACTTTAAGCACATGCAAATGATAAGGTCAGTTCTGGGTCAAGGAACAAGCAAGGCAATAAAATCCAGTAAAGGACGTATGATAAATGTTTGGTATTTAAAGTGTGATAAATATGTTGGAATATGTGCCTTGGACTTCCAAGGACAGTAAGCATAGATCTAGAGGAGACTCTAGGGTCTTTCATAAGACATGCCATTTATATCCAGCCTGGCACTCATATCATCATAAGGATAATAAAAATTTCTGGATCGGTAGGCAGGCTTATAATCAACCCTAGCTTCTGGGAAAACTGAGGCAAGAGAGTTACAAATTCCAAGCCTTCCTAAGCTTCAGTGAGATGGAGACCATAGTATGCAACTTAGTGAGACTCTGTCTTAAATTTTATCAAAAAATGTAAAAAGAAAACTGGGTATATGTAACCTAGTGATAACATACCAGATTAGCATGGCAAGACCCTAAAATTCAACCCTTGTATCAAAAATACTAACAATCATGTATTAAATGCTAAGTGTAAGGGCTGTAAAGAGTCTAAGATCAAGGTCCAGGATTCAATAACTTCAAGAATGCTCTCTTTCTTGAGAAATAAGTCACTAAAGTTATGTAGGCTATATATATGTCTTCCTCAGAAAAGTTCATTGAATTTTAAAAACAGAAACCAAATAAATCATTTATTCCCTACCCCACACTGAGCCATTCCTCACGTAGAGTGAGTTTATACTGCCAAAAACAAAAAACAAGGTACAGTTGTGCTAAAGCTGTTAGAAATGGAAATTAACTGAGACTCATGAACGTACAGAAATCTAAGAGATGACAGAAGCAGAGAAGGAAGCCCTGAACCGGATAAGGGACAGACAGCTACTGTGAGTAGCAACCATGTGATGCATCCTGGCTTCTGTATGCTTTTGTGCTGTCATCCGAAGGCTATCTGCTACATACTCAAAGTCTTTAATGCAACAGAAGATAGGGGAGGGAAATTCAAGTACCAGGAAACATAGATGAATTTTCTCATTGCTGGGATGAAAATGACTGACAAGCAACTTAAGAAATGGAAAGTTTAGTTTGATTTGTAGCTTAAAGGGGTGCAGTCCATTCTGGCTGAGAAGGCATAGGGAACTGTCACTTTGTCATGGCAGACATTTTGTGGCTGCTTTCCTGCATCTTAGTAGTCTGGGACAAAGGTGAATTGTATGATCTACTGTAGTGGTTTTCAACCTTCTTAATGCTGCAACTCTTTTATAAAGTTCCTCACATGGTGATCCCCAACCATAAATTTATTTTTGTTGCTACTTTATAACTCTATTTTGCTATTGTTATGAATTGGAAGCTTCTGATATGCACAATATCTGGTAGGCAACCCCTGTGAAAGGGTTGTCCAGGTTGAGAACCGCCACTCTGCTGGCTTTCGCTTTTTTCCTCATATACTCCTCATTCTAAGACCCAAGCTCATGAAATTGTGCCGCCCATATTCACGATATCCAAAGTTATTCTCTTCTTAGTTAAAAGGATAAGAGGCCATCACAGATATATCGGGAAATTTATCTCCTAGGTGAATATAGATCCAACCTAGTTGACAATGAGGACCAATCATCTGAAGTACTAGAAGATTGTGTAAGACCCTGAATGAGTCTTGGCTTACCAGAGACCCCCTGAGTGAGTCCCATGGAGCCTGATCTATGCAAAGAGCATGAGGATGTTTATTCCAGTGCACTGGGGTTGTCCCAGACCCTAAGGAAAGGAGGCGACCCAGCACAGCTTGTTCAGTGAGCTTTTATTCAATTTTCAGGGCAGCAGCCATTAGTCATGATGTGATTGGTAAAACAGTGTGACTTTTTAAACTGATGGGTCTTCAGGGAATGAGGTGGCAAGGACTTCCCTTGTCTGAAGGTGGGCAAAGGTCCACCCTGCAGAATGTGTCCACACCAGCAGATTGTTTCTCATCTTGCGATCTGAGAAATCTTAATCAGCCTTTCCCTTCTGGAGAGTTCCACCACCTTCCCCAAGTTCCTGAGCTTATCTTATTAAGGAAATTCCTGGCCTCCTGGTGTTTTTCTGAGATGTCCCTGTTTACTCAGGTCTTACAATTGCTCAGTTTTAAGAACTGCCAATCTTTCTTGTTACTCTTTTTCTTTTGAGACGGTCTGTGTTAGTTACTCCGGCTGACCACAAACTTAAATCCTCCTCCTCAGATGCTTCAGCAGATGGACCTATAGATGTGTCCCAACACAGCTGGCTTCTTGTTACTTTGTCTTCTTTATAGTTTTTAGATGGACTAATCTTCTTACATCCAGTGGGTTCTCAGAACACATTTATTGGTGAGTGTGTAGTTAGAGATTTTTACTCTTCTCAGATTGCACCAGTGCTAAAACTTCCTTCACTTTCTCATATAACTCTTTGTCTTCCAAGATATGTATTACTTAAGAGGCATTCTGGGATCTGAGCTTGTCCCAGTAGGGGGCTCTGAAACCGCTGCTGAAGACCTAACCTGAAGCATAGCAGCAAGGCATCTGAACTTTGTGAAGCCAAACTAATAGTTATTTCAATGGAAGGAGAAGGTGTAGGCCTTGGGAATTGGTGCCAGGAGGTAGGATAGCCTGGGAAATGAACATTGAACAATGAACATTTAGGAATCAAGGAGAGATGCTGCTCAGAAAGGATAAGTTAAATAGGGAGCATGCAGTAGACTGGCAAGGCTGAAGCAATGCTGAGGGAGGGTTTTGGGTGGGGTCGCTTATAACAAGGGTAGAAGAGGTTATGATCAGTAAAATAACAAGAAGTTGAGATTTCAGACCTGATTTTAGAGTGCACGGTGGATGGTTCTGGTACAGGTTTTCCTTATGGCCTCTCCCCGCTTACATGGCATCCAAGGGAGGCAGTTCTAAAATTTGGTCTTTATACCAGCATTAATTGCAGTACATGTACCTTTCTGGGTTTTGGGGAGCCCAGGATTATGGACTCAAACCATCACAGCTGTCCAAACATGAGACTCTTATTTCCCATCCAAAGTCCTTCCTTGCTTCAGAAGAAATAGGAATAAGATGGCCCAGTTCCTGTCAGCTCCCAGTTCCTGGGAGCTAGCTCCAATAATTATACCTTATGGCCTATTTCTTACTTTACCCCTAAATTATAAACACTGAGTCTCAATCAACATAAAACCTTTTATGGAATTCTGCTGCAAACCAATTACTCTCATACTTGCTTAAAATGAAGTTAAAATTAAATTGTTGGTGCTGGGTTCATGGAGACTGTAGCCAAGGGAGAGCATCTAGTACATAGACAGTTTCTGTAAGATAACAGATGCTGTGATGGGGAAATAGAAGCACATCAGAGACCAGCTAACTGAAACTGGGGCATAAGAAGGTGGGTGGGACAGGAAGGACTCCTTGAGGAAGTGAGAGTGAACCCTGATGCAAAGAACATGTAGGACTGAACTGAGTATAGGTCTGTGGTACCAGTGGAATGCCGATGTTGTTGGGAAGGAATAGAAGTTCAAGCCACAGAGATTGAAGCAGATAAGACACGTTCAGGAGTCTAGACATAATATAGTTGGAGCCACAGAGGAGATTCCACTTCACTTTCTGTGAACTTAAACAATAGAATTTTTTGACACCTAGATCTACTTGACTTCTTTGACACATGTATTATTTGCCAAAGAAGAAGCTACCTAATGGAGTTTTAAGGGTTAAATGAGGTGAACACCATGTATCTCATAGCTCAGTACCTGTCTTGTGGTAGACATTCAATAGTGCTATGCACTCATTTGCCTTATTCATACTCAGTCATGGCTGCCCTAACTGTTGCTCGTGTTCAGGTATGGATCTCATTTGGGTTTCTTTGTGTGTCCCAATTATAGCTGTTTCCAACAAGTGGGGGAAGTGATAGATCCATAGCTCATGTATTCTACTCAGTTAGGTCTAGAGGATTCATGGCCAAAGTCTACTAGCTAAGGCTGATAGAATTATGGCTTCTTGTAGAGGGTAGGGACATGGACTTGAACTCAATGCTGCTATTAGAAATCTTTCCCTGGGGCTGGAGAGATGGCTCAGCAGTTAAGAGCACTGACTATTCTTCTGAAGGTCCTGAGTTCAAGTCCCAGCAACCACATGATGGCTCACAGCCATCCATAATGAGATCTGACACCCTCTTCTGGTGTGTCTAAAGACAGTTATAGTGTATACTGTACATATAATAATAATAAATAAACTTTTGAGCTGGAGTGAATGTTTTAAAAAGAAAAGAAATTCTTCCCTTCCCCCCACACCTGGTTTCTATTAGCCTACTGGATTCTATGTGCTGACTTAGCAAATCCATCCCCAGGATGCAGAGTCTACCCAGACCTTTCTTCACTTTAAATCTTCTTTGCCATCGCAAAGGCTGATAGGTAGACTTCACTATAAATTTGGAAATGTTATATGTGCTGAAGAGGATTCCCATTTTTCTAGCTTCTTGGCTACTCTAATGTCTCTCAAAGTAGAAACCAATTAGTGTTACAATGCCCTTCCTTCAGTGGACACTGACAATCTGTATTTGTCTGCCAGGAACAATATTCTTTGCTTTGGGACTACGAACTTGTGACATTAAGAGAGTAGTGATGAGAAGTGTGGCTTATAAGAAAACCTCACTAAATGTCTTCTCTACATTTCTGATGATTCTAGTTTTACTCCAGGGGTTCTCAGGAGTAGGGATGATGCTGTACTGGACTTATTAAAAGAAAGTCAAATTGGTAAATGGGCTTACAGTTTGAAAGGCACTGGCAAATTACATAGCCATCCAAGGCTCCTTTATACTTCAAGGTTCCATTAGATGCTTACCAATTTCTTCACATCAATTTAAAAGAAGCAGGATCAGGCAGGACATCTTCCTCACTGGGAGCCTGCACTACCAGGCCTTCCTGCTGCTGCCTTGTATTTGTCTCTACAGAGTATCCGCAGGCCTTTCCCCTGCAGACCTCTGAGCCGGTGTTAAACTTATCTCAGAGCTTCAAGTGTACCATTCACCCTTGTTGAGAGGAAACTAGCAAGTCTCTCTCAAAAGAAGCTGTCTTTTATATCTCAAGTCTTCCTGGTCCTTTTTGTGTCCATATATATATATATACATATCACACATATATATGACATATTATAAACTGTGAATTCATTGTATATATTATTTTGGATTGATCTTTTACAATTCCTGTTTCCAGAAACCAGAACCACAAAAATTAACTGAACTTTTGCCTTCTTTCAGAGGAAATATAATGTATTGCTACTTCCTCTGGAGCCCTTGGTTTCAGGGCTGAGGATTATCTGTCACACAGCTAAATCTATTGTACATAGTGTCCTACCCTGGCTTACTCTGGTGTTTATAATATTTATTCTCCATTGCACTAGGTTCACAGTGACTATGGACCCGAGAATCAGTTAGGGTTAAAGAAGAGAGCATGAACCAGTTCTACTACCCATAAACTTTGGAACTAGCAGGCAATCTATCAAACAGTCCAGTCTTTGATTTCCAATGTCTAACTTTAGCCCTATCCTGAAAGCCTGCTTTATTCTTCCTAGATTTCATCATGCTAAAGTCAGTCATAGTAACTAAATGGGTTTCTCTTTTCCATTGTAAGACACAAACCTTGGCATGTGATGTAGTAGCAATTGCCCCACTAAAATGAGTCACAGAGGATGGTGTTCCCTATTCCAGACCTGTGTAGAAGCTATGATAATGATTCATGAAGGCCATTAATTAACATAGGCTTAGGGAGCCAAGTCCATGAAATGGAAACTTGTCTTATTTATTTCTGTTTCCCAATATCTAGTTCAGGACTCAGAACTTAGTATCAATCAGTAATACTAGATACATGAATAATAAGATAATCTAAGAGAGTTATAAATTTGAAAAAATGGAAGCTAAAGTAAATGCAATAAAGTGATTTGGGTTCTCCTATCTAAAAAAGAAATAATTAAAGTACATTTAACAAATGTTGAATTTAAAACATTTCAAAGATTTAATTAAAGATAGAATATGTTTTATTTACTTTTATACCACAAGACCCCATGGCCAAGCAACTTATAGAAGAAAAAGTTTATTGGGGCTTACAGTCTAGGAGTGTAAGTTCATGATCCTCATGGTTGGGAACATGGTAATAGGCTGGCAGACATAATGCTGGAGTGGTAGCTGAGAGTTCTTATCTTGAGATATAACCACTAGACAGGGGCAGAGAGTAACTGGAAATGGTTCAGACTTTTGAAACCTTAATGCTCAACCCCTCGTGACACACTTCCTCCAACAAAGACACATTTCCTAATCCTTTTCTAATGGTTCTACCAACTGAGAACCAAGCATGCAAATATGTGAGCCTGTGGGGGCATTCTTATTCAAACCACCATAGAATATGGCAGTATTAATGGACATTATCATATTGCTAGTGGTGTTCTCTTACACCTGGAGTTTTGGTGACAGTTTTAGATTTTACAGATGGATATATTTAAATATATATATTGAACATCTAGACTTAACAAGAAAAAAAGCAAGTTATGCCTAGATCACAAATTTCTCAAACGCAGGACATATTGGTTATTCATCTACACACTCTATAAAGTATTTGATGCATCATATTCTGTTCAAAATCCTTTGTTCTAGAGTTCAGTCTTTGCATTAGCTAATAGCTTTATTCTGTCTATAATTCCACAGGTTGGATCATCAAAATGATGGTTTTATAAGGCCTTTTAGTAAAACTTGGAATGAACTGCTCTCAATTAGATAGTGATTATTCATTAAGAATATACACTTGGACTCTAGCAAAAATGTCCCTCTTTCCATAAGTTCCATAAATTCCATTCAATAAAATACTGTAGAACTATGTCACACAGCATCACACATTGGCACTTTGCTGATCCCTGTCTCTCCTACCTCCTCTTTTTTCAAAAGTTTTTTTTCTAGTCTTTTGATTCATGTAAGAATTCTTGCTGTCTTGAAGCAGTACTCTGGCAATGACTTCTCTATATTTCACAATTAGGTACTGTAAGAAGAAATACTTACAAGCTCACCAATGAATTCTTCACTTGTCTCTTCTGTGACCAGTAGAAACAGCAACATCTTTCCTATCAGCACCATACAACTGATAGAAAGCTTGACCAGTAGATAGGTTTCTGTGCTGTCTGTATTTTTATCTCCATATTACTTCAAATGCATAAGTACCCCTCCTGACTTACTACTAGGGTCATGGAAAGAATGTTTCTGTTGTGTCATCAATGTGAAATGCTCTCCACAGGTTTGTATGTTTGGACACTTTGCCCCTATACTTTGTTCATAGATGGTAGTGCTGCTTTGGGAAATTGTGGAACCCATAGGAGGGATTGCCTAACTTGAGGAAGAGGATTACTGTGTGAGCAGGACCTAAGGTTATAATCTGTTTCTGCTTCTGCAATTTTACCTCAAGATCTCTACTTCCTGTATTCCAAGGTGAGGCAAATAGAATCCTGCCCCATGGAGCTATACTACTGTGTCTTTCCCGCTATTGATAAATTTATAAGCTCTGAGACCCTTAGTCAAGATATATTCTTCCTTCTTTAAATTGCTTCTTTCAGGCATTCTGTCACAATGGTGTGAAAGATAACTAATACAATTGTTTTATATGTATAAGTGTTTGTTTGAATGTATTTGTATATAGCAAATGCATGCCTAGGTGCCAGTGGAGGCCAGAAGAAGGCTTTGGATCCCCTGGAAATGGAATTAAAGATGATTACAAGCTGTTGTGTGGGTTCTGGGAATTGTACCTAGGTCCTCTACATGAACAACAAGGATTAACTGCTGAATCACATCTCCAGTCCCAACTAATACAATTCTTCATAAGTCCTAAAAGGGGAATATTCTCATTCTGGAGAGATGGCTCAGGACTTAAGAACACTTGCTGTTATGACAAAGAACTCAGTTTGTTTCTAGTATCCATGTGGTGGCTCACAGAATTTTATAACTCCAGGTCTAGGGGATCTAATGCTTTCTTCTGGCCTCTGTAGATACACTGTGTGTCTATGGTATACATATAAACAAAGCACTCATACACATAAAGTAAATGAATCTTTAAGAAAAATTTAGAGAAAGTGGCTACTCTCTAAACAGACACCCAAAGGAACTAGAGGAGTATTGTGGTTCAGATTTAAGTGAAGGTCACTCTATATCTCCAGGAAAAAGAACAATTGCCTTCAACCCAGGATATCCTTTCATGGGTTTGACCTGTAGGGAAGCTCTTCTGGCCTAGCTCAGGACCTGTTGTGAGCAGTGAGAATAAGAACAAGAGGCACAATGCAGTGTGGCAAAGTCAACTGGAAAGCCAGTAGAGGCATGAGCAGGAAGGGATGGATACCCAGGCACAAAGTGGCAGGATGGTCTGTACAATAGATATTGTCTTCATATAGAACCACCTTTTTGATGAAAAATACCCTGGATTTAGCAGAATAAATTTCAAGTAGAAGAAATATGTGCTTAAACATAAATTTAGTATGAAGTCAATGGATAGAAAGTCTTCAGTTACATGTCAACTTTGTATTAGTCTATCTATCTTTGGAATTGTTAATGTTTTTCTTAAACTTTGAAGAAAGTATATATGCATGCAAATTAATCAAACTGTAAATAATTACATAAACAACTTAATTTTTTTTCTGAATAATTTAGCTTTCATCAACAGTCTGGAACAAAGTCTTTAAAGATAGAAAGTTATTACTCCTTCAAAGATAGGGAAACTTGAAACTTGATAGAGTCTTATGTATTTGACCAGATCAGTTGGGAAATGCATGGCCTCATGCTATATGGGGAAGTCTAAACTGACTTTTGATAGAAGGAATACAACAAGTCTGTATCCTGATCTGTATACTGATTTATATTGTTCTATATAAAATCACAGACATTGTCACCTCTTTGGAGGTGCTTAATTCTGTCTAACTTAGCTCTGTGTGTTTTGTCCCTAGCACCCATTTTCTTCCAACAGACTAATTATTTCCTTTGGTCTGTCTGTCTTAGCCAGAACATCCAACATGAAGGTTTTAATGCTGTTGGTGGTTTTGTTTACTCAGTGATCTCAACTTTCTAGAGCATTGCCTGGAACGTTGACAAAGCCATAGACACACAGTTCAAGTGTCCAGTCTCTCTTGCTTCTATCTGAAATATAAACATAGTGCTGGTCCAGATCAGATGACATAAGAAATGGCCAGGATCTCATGTCTTTGCTTCAATTACACCACTCTAGTTTGGATTTTTAATGTCCCTCAAAGGATCCTGTATCAATAGCTAAGCCCCTGGCTCATGTATTATTAGGAGATAATAATAAGGCAAGGACTGTGTTGTGGATGGGCCTGGTGATGTTCTTGTGAACCAATCCCCTAATGAATAAAGGAGCCAATCACTGGGCGAGTAGGTGGGACTTCTAGGTTGGACGAAGGGAGAGAGGAAGTGGGAGAGAGTTTAGTTGTTTTAGGGACAGCATAAGGGTAAGATGTAGCTGCTAGAGTTTCCCGATATCATAGTGGATCTGCAAGGATTCACCACCAGAGGAATCAGACTTCAATAAGGCTTACAAGATTAGGTAGGTTTTAGTTGTTACGCCCAGAGATTGAGTTACCATTGTTTCTGAACTAAGTTTATGTTGTGTTTTCCTTCACATGGCAGGAAGGGTTCAAGAGAGAAAGGTACCATGGCAAAGCATGGGTTTGACAGATGTTCACCACAATGACTTTGAGGGGGTTGAAGCATGGGGTAGCATCATAGTGACCTGCCATTAGGAACCTGGTGAGTTGAATGGTGAGATTGTGTAGTTCTTAGTCAGAGTCTCCACGAGATAAAAACAGGTTGGCCATTGCTTGCCAGTGCATTGCAGGCCAGCCGCTGAGGCTGAGAGTTGAGGGCACTAGGGTGGGGATGTGCTGGTTTGGAAATTTTTTTTTAATACTTCCCACAACAGGAATGCAGCAAAAAGAAGTTAGGTATTTGGGGATATGCCCTAAAGGAGATGGTGGGATGTCAGTCTATTCCTCTTTTTACTATGCAGCCAGCAAAGTGTGAAACACAGAGAGAAAGCTGGATTGAATGAGGATGCACTCTGACAAAGATATACCAGCCCCAGCAGGAAAACTTGAAACATTTATTTTAGACATCTGAATTGAAGCAGGTTTGTTGTACACATCTGAACAAGGAAGCAGTTTTAACTAATCTCAGATTAGCTAATCTAAGATTTCTATAGGGAACCTGAGTAGCTGGAAACATCCAGGAAGAAGAAGCTGTGGTTAGGATTCTCTGCACATGCTGTCAACATCCACACACAGACCAGAGGAAGGCTATGCATTCCCATGAGTCTGCAGCACTGGAGTGCTTGACACAGTAATGCTCAAGTCAATAATATACATCCACTCAGGACTTTATCTGCTCCCCACACGCACCCCTGATCCAAACACAATGGACCAACCAACCAATCACAGACTAAAAACTATACTGTGATTTTTTTCCAGGTATTTGTGACAGTGAATGAGTGCTAACTTACTCACACATTAAAACACCAGTAAGTGTCCACCTTATTAAGTAGGAAAAACAAATTTCCTTATATAATTCAAGGTCTGATCATTTCTCTGTCATTCCCTAATTTTATGTTGCACTCTTGCCTGCAAATATTGTTTCCATATCCTGTGGTCAAGTGACTTCAGCTACATCTGATCACTAGAGAAAGTGAAGGAAGGAAAGCAGGAGGGCTCCTACCTACTTAACTTTCTTTTCCTCCTGGTTGTAACTCAGTGTTGGCGTTGTCTTTTCTGTGATCCCACAGAACCCCTGCAGGCCTTATTCCATCCAGCACCTATCTTATTAAAACCTATCCATCCTTCTACAATATGCAGGCACAGTGAGGTAAGTACGATCCCCTCTTGGATTGTTATTTGCTCTCTTGGCATGATGTTAAATTGGGCTGAATCCAGTCCCATAACCAAACCATGAAAGTCCAAATGTTTTGTCCCTTAATCCAGGTTGACATGGAAAATATATTGCCTCTTTCCTGACTGATATGCCATCTACAAACTTCTGGTACTCAGAGGAGAAGGAGTGGGGGAAATTTTCAATTATTTCAGAATTAGAGGCAGGTCTAATCAACTTTAAAGTGCATTTATCGAAGAGACCAACATATCTTTCCCAGTTTCCTTGTGAATCAGTTCATGTCCATGTTATGTGAAAATCCTTTGCAGATGTTTTTAGAGTCTAATATCTAATTGTGGTTAAGCCAACAAAGGAACTGCAGCTTTATCCAAAGTTTACTTTATAAGGCTGACACATAGCTTTTCCAGATATAGTATCTATACCCCCACAGTATGCTGAAGCCAAAGATCCCATTAAATAAAGTTCATGTCCTCAGTTATGCAGAAATATAAACAGCCTGCTCAGTGTCACTTAGAATTATATTATCTTTAGGAAGAAAGTAATATTCTAATATTAAACAGTGCTGATCTTTGTATGCAGAAATTTGAACATGGTAGAGGTGGAAATTCTGAAATTTCTTCATTAAAAGATAAAACACTATACTTTGACACAACACACATACATACACACATATTTTATCATTAAATCTGCCCTCTTTGTGGAGTCTACTTATAATTAAGTAGTACACAGACAGTGCTTCCACGGGTACTTAAGAGACACTTGACAACCCTTTGTGGCAGGAAGCAGAATAAGCAAGCAGAAAGATTTGTCAAGTTTATACAATTCTCTCAGTGCAGCAACTTCATCCTCAACTGTGGACATGGTATTCGTGGGTTTCCCAGATGGCTTGAGAAAGGCGGCAAATGTTAGGACAACATATCTAATGTAAATCTCCACAGATTAAAGATCTAATATTGTCTTTATCCTCTAGAGACCAAACTAGTACAACAAATGACCCATGTCCACATAATGACCCCAGTTCTCTAAGCTAAATCAAAATTCTTCCTACTTCTATATAAAATTTGTGATCTTAAAAAAAAAATCTACTGAGAGTTAGAGAGATAGCTCAAAGGTCCTGAGTTCAAGTTACAACCATCTGAAATGGGATCTGATGCCCTTTTTTGGTATGTCTGAAGACACCTACAGTATACGCACACACATTAAATAAATAAATAAATGCATAAATACATAAACAAATAAATAAATAAAACATTTTTTAAAAGTAAGAAAATCTACTGCATGTAATCAGACCTCTCTGCATTCTCTGTCCACTGACACCCTTAGAAGTCCAAGTCACATCTTCCTAGTGCAAACCCTATAGTGCAATGACAGATAATTTTGTAGGAGACGCTGCCAAGAAAAGAGATTGTAGAACTGACTTCTGAAAGAATAGTAAAAGCCTCTTTCCATGTGGAATTTTAACTCAACAAGAAAGGTGTGGTCTCACTGTGTGCTTAATTATATTGTGATTTGGGCTATCTCATAATATAAGGAAATTAGACGTTTTGGTTTACTCTCATAGAAAAAAACACCTTCTCTGAAGCATATGACCACTGAAATTACCAACATCCTGGTATTTTGAATCAGCAAGTGAACAGTGATTATTTAGCTGGATTTGTATGTATTTAGCCGGTGCAGGGGAAGGGGCTATATTGACCACCTTTCTTCTAAGATATTGCCCATATACATGGGAAAATGCACCTGAATCACTATAGACAAAGGACAAATTTGAGAGTAGGTGAGAGCAAGATATTTAAGCCATTTTCAAGCAGTAATAATTACTTACTAAGTGTATCTCTAAGGTTGCAGTTCTCAACCTTCCTAATGTTGAAATCCTTTAATATAGTTCCTCATGTTCTGGTGACTCCTCCCCCCCATAAAATTATTTTGTTTCTACTTCAAAACCATAACTTTATAATGCTATGAATCATGATGTAAATATCTGATATGCAGAATATCTGATATGTGACCCCCAAAAGGGTCAAGACACACAAGTTAAGAAGCACTTAGAGGGAAAGGAGTCCCTGACACTGTAGACCTTTTGCCTTGTTGAAGATTTAGGACTTGTGAATTTAGAAGTAACACTGAATTACTCAGCCCGATAGAGGAAAACAAACCATGCTGAACTATCATAGAATGGAGAACACCCTTCTTCTGAGGAGCCAAAGTGAGACATCAGGGAAAGGAGGTGAAGAGGTGCTGTGGGAAGCATTACTATACCAGAGTTGCCGTAAACAAAACGTTGTTTAAGAATTGTCTTGTCACTAGAGGTTTAGGAAGATGCAGAGCCATTAAGATTAGTATAAAGAGGAAATAAGGTACATTCAGAGACTGCCACAGTCTCGAAGGCCCAGCAGTAGAAAAGATGTGTACATGTTCACCTGCTGCCATGTTTTCACAGCAGATCCTCGATATTTTTCTTGGGGTAAAAAGAAGAATCAAAGAAAGCATAATTTGCCCTCAGGGGTCACCCAACACCTATTAAGATAGAATATTAGCTCCAAGCTCCATCCATGGCCTTGAGCCACATTTTTCTGTGAATTTTCATATGTATATATACACACACACATACACATACATACACATACACACATGTGTATACACACACACACACACACACACACACACACACACACACATATATATATATATATATATATATATATATATCAAAATTCTTTCATATTGGCTTTGCAAGTTTACTTTGCAGGCCCATGAATACTAAAGCTAAGTGAGTAGAGGATAGTTTTCTTTGTGAACAAGCCTCTGCTAAGGTAAGAGAGAAGTTCAACCTTGGCCATTAGTGATATTGACACTAAAACACAGCTTGCAGTTCAAAGGAATAGAGATCATTTAAGATGAGCCAAATGTGAATGACCAAAGATCTGGAGCACAGATTCAGTTTGACCTGAAAACATGCTCCACTGTGGAAGAAGGTACATGAACTTCTACTCACAAATATATTGGTGGGACACTAGGTAACTGGGTCCCAAAGAGTTGTGCCATGGACTGGGTTCTCTGCAGGGACCTCTTGTTCCACAGGATGAGAGTTCTGGTCAGGTGGGCAAAAATTCGGCAAGTGACAGAGTTGACACAAGGAGGTGCTGAGTCTGAGTGTATTTCTCAAAAATGGCATCAGGCATTTATAGTCATTACAAAAGAGAAATGAAAAATCTGGCAGCTCAGCAGTTGAGGTACATCTGAGACCATTTGAAACACACTGGGTCTAAAGCAGCCACCTCTTCTGGACAGGCGCTGCACCCCCCAGGCCTGAGAGCTCTGAGCCCTGCAAGAGGGGAGGCTGCAAACCGCATGAGGCTTGAAGCTTGAATGCTTTGTCTCAAATCTTAATGTATAATTCATGCACAAAGTGAAAACCAGGCTTATATAGAATACAGAAAACAGGGCAGATGACAAAAGTCACTTAGGCAGGTGAGGGCCACATCAAGGTCAGTAAGATCAGACAGCAACATAGAAGTCACGTAGGCAAGTGATGGTCACATCAAGGTCGGTAAGATCAGGCATCCAGGTGTGAAGAGGAAGAGCAGTGGTGCCCTTCCTGCTTGGGCTATCTTGGCAGTCCCAAGCTAATTCTCTGGGTCTGTTGGAGGCAAGCAACAGGAAGTCCCAATCTAGCAGTTCCAGAGAATGCCCTTAAGTGAGGGAAGTCCTTCAATTACTCTCTGGTATGTAAAACAATTATGTCTTCTGTGGGACTGCTCTGAGAATTCTATGTTTACAATTAGCAATAGTGCCTGACCTCTATTCCTAACTCTAAGGACACCCTGTCCAATAAGGCAGCTTCCTTGTTAGAAATTCCAAGATAACAACAGCTTGGTAATAAATTAGGATATATTGGAACACTGTGCTGGCCAGGGAACAATGTTTAATCTTAGTTTTAGCTATTACGAATCATTTCTTGGGGCACCTTTATGCCTGAATAAGAAGGCATGTTGAGTATTGGAAAGTCTAATCTGGAACACGTCTAAGTTAGGGGATGCCAGCGACTGACTGAATACCCAGGAGACAAACTCCCTTTGAAGCCATACGCCTCTGGTCTGTGGTCAGACCTTCAAGCCTGACACTGCAGACTTTACTGGAGTAGATGAGTGGGCATGGCAAAAGTTGGATGAATCTTCACTAAATGTTCCAGATTCTGTAGTAGTCTTAGCCTTTGCATTAGTGGAGGCAAGAGGTCTGCTAAGCTTAGCACTACATTCCAGGAGCTTTGCCTAATTGTCACAAGAATGTGGGATCAGATGCAGAGGTTGAAAGTAAATGCCTCATGTAGATGGCCTACGAAAATGTTGGATTTATTCTATATTCCATCTCTCCACAGTCATGACGTTGTGTTCAGTCAATGTAGATGTGGCTTCTTCAAGGTCCTTAGGTCCACCTGGATTAGGAGGAAAAGAATGCTCTTTAGTCTCTGGCTGTATTGCAGTCTGGAAAACCAAGTTTTGGTTCTGAGACACTATACCCAGTTAACAATGTTGAGGTATCCCTGTAGTGTCTCTTGACAGAAATCTCATAGCTGAAGTACGGGCTTGTACAAGGGTTTCCTTAGAGTTTCCTGTTCCTTCTGGTGTCTCTATATAGTACAGGGAATGAACACATCTGTCTGCAGTCTCAGCAACTGCCCATCTTAAAGAATATTCACTTTTCCACCTTCAGTCCTAATAAACTGCTTTCTCTCTCTCTCTCTCTCTCTCTCTCTCTCTCTCTCTCTCTCTCTCACACACACACACACACACACACACACACACACACACACACAAAGTACCCCAGTTTTTTCAGGCATAAAAGTCAGAAAGAACCATTACTTGTGGTAATGTTTGCTCTCTGTATCCACAGCACACTCTTCTACCCAGGCAAATCCTTCCACTGGGAAAGATAAAGATAATACAAAGCAAGCATGACTCAGCAAACAACCATATATGTATTTAACAGGATCCTTCATGTATGGCAATGAGTGTTTAAAATGCTGGTATTTCAAGTCTAAAGAATAAGATCTTTAAAAATAGGCCCCCTGGCCTTTTCTTGTCTCTCAATGACATCCCTATAGAAACTAAAATTTTAAGCACAGTGATCTTGAGAAAATATTGAGTTCATGCCTATTGTTAGAGACACACATCTCACCATTTCCCAATGCTTTCACTTCATGTCAGTCGAACATTCCAAGCTGAGCTTCTCACCATGAAGAGAGCATCCTGCAGGGCTACTTTGGCCTCCTAAAGCTGGATATGCTCATCTTCCTTATTGAGCTGTTCTGTGTCCCCACTCACCCTGCCCACCAGGAGGAAGCTGGGAGTAGCCTGCCAAGACTCTGGTCTCAAAACTTTTCTGAGCAGTAAACATCTGAGGGACCTTTTCCTACCCCACCCATCATCCCCCAGAAGAATGTCTGCAATAATCCTGGGTCAGCAAACCAAAGGCATCCCTGGTCTACCTGACTCCAGCCAGAAGCACCAGTAGCCTTTGCAAAAATAGCAGCAAGGGGAGGGAGGAACAGGAGCCCTGGCACCTGGGTGGACCTCACACTTACCTCCTACTGCTTGTTTATAGGCAACCCAGAGAAAGGAAAATGAGGTCACCAAATACTGCTGCTTCCTTGCCACTGGGCACAGATTACCTGTGACATGATGTCCCTAACTGGACACACTCACCTACTGTGCTGGTCCTTCTGGAACCTAAAGTCTGGCATGTGATGGGATTATGGAAAAATATATATATATATATACATATGCACCACCATGTTCCATTTATGCAGTTTCATGCATGCTAGGAGAATACTCTACCACCTGGGCTACATTCCCAGGTTCAGATTCTATTTTTTTTCAAGTGCATCATTGTTTAACATCACTTTGCACCCGTCAGCAGCAGCCCTTGCTCTCTAGTCTCTAGAGTCTCCTCCCAGATTCTTCTTATATATAAACTGGGGATCAAAGGGACTGTATCAGGTTCCTCAAATGGTGAATGGTGTATTTCATGATTCCAAGCTTAGATTTCTGGCTGGCTGTGCCCATTTGCAGCCTTTTCATGTGTCTACCTCACCAGGACCTCTTTAGATTTATCTGTCACTGCTAGATAGATGAGAAGTATGAAAATGTCCCAACATAAAGAGGCTCTGAGTCCTCTTCAGAAAGACTAGGTATTTGGGAAATTCTAGAAGTAGGTATCTCCAGGAGAACCAAGTAGTTCATAGCTGAAAATAAAATATAAAGTCGTCTCTATTATCTTACAAAAAGTCACTTTCTGTTTACAGACTAGCTCAATGTAATCACTACTGTGTATATTGGCTGTGTTTCTATGTGTTTGTGTGTTAGAGGTGTCTGTGGGGTAGACACTCTAATATAGAGCAGGGAAAAGCCAAGAACAAGCAGAAGAACTAGAGGGTTCTGTAGCTTTGAAAAACATTGCGGCCAAACAAAATTTTCTGCCAGGGGCAACCTGGGTTAGCTCTCTGTCTTCTCAGTGGGAACAAGTTATATTTTCCAGTTCTACTGCTTTTCAGGGCCCAGCCTAAGGGAACATGTTCTTACGGAGCTCAGCAGCCTGCTCAGGCCAACAGCTCTGTTTGGAAAGAAGAAAGGGAAGATACCGGTTCCTCTACCAATCTGTACCTTTTCTAGAGAAATCTTTGGGCCTCCAAGAAGACCCTCTATTAACAGAGGGTAGAAGCATATTTGCTTTGAAAATTAAATTGCAGCATGTTCTAGTATTCTTCGGTGAGAGGAGGACTTCGTTGGGCCACACATCACTAATGAATTACCATTAACTGGATGTGAAGGCACTGTGCACACACAAAATCTCCTAATCTCCAGCAAAGGTCATGACCAAGTTAGCAACTGTCACATTTCCGGAGTAGAAACCAGAGATCAGAAACCAAACAAGTTTGTTCAAAATTAGTTTGAACTACTAGAAAGTGATGGAAATTCTCCACCCCAATGGTCTTGACTACTCTTTTGGAAATCAGGCAAAGTTATCCAAATACAGTCAATAGTAGTGGTTACCTAATGACCAAGAAATAAATGGTGAGCATCCGAGTTAGAGAACAACTGTAGTCCTGATTCTAGATGGCCAGACTGGTTTACTTCCCCAGGGATGGGAAGCCCACTGACTGAGCACCACTATCTCCAGTGGGGGAGGGGGATACTATTCCTTTAAAAACAGAATGAGATTTGGGCTTGAATTCTATTTTAACCTTAAATTATTTATTTATACAATGAAACTAACAAGATAGTCCTTCTAGGGTGTATTTTTTAATAAGGATAGGATTGGTTACTTCATGTGAGGTGCCCCCACACAGTAAGCTCTTATATATAGCAAGGTCAGGAGCTTTGTAAATTGCCAGCCTAAAAATAAATAACAGTCTTTTCTTGTTTTCTTTTGACTTCCTGGATACCTGCCACTTTTAGAATCACCCTGTTATTAAGTATTTGCATTCAATTTGTTTTCCTGAAACATATGGCAGCCCACAGTCTTATGCAATGCCTGGTCAATTTTTCTAGTTCTTTCCAAATGTACAGAGTCAAAAATAAAAGAGTATACTCTATTTTCCTTCTCAAGACCACAAGTTGAAGTGGGGAGACCATTACCTCAGTGTGCTCAGACATTATTAAAAACAAATTACTCAGGGCAGTAAAGGGGGAGCAGAAAATGCTGGAGGGGGGCATGAGAAGGACTGAGAGAATGGGGCTCTTGTTGGCTCACACATGTCATTATTTAGAAATGGTTTATTTTCCTAATGTGACCAGATGGCTCCCAGTCATGTATAAAAACACCCCAAACCATACTGATTTGCTTGACAAATGTCTTAAGACCAGTTAACTCAGACTGAAAGGTGTGTGTCTATTTGAGGGTGTGTGTCTTTTTGTTCAAGGGTTTCATTGTCTGCTGAAGGAAAGGAGCCTTTGGTGTTGGTAAAACCCCCAACCTTAGAAGGACAGGCAGTTGGTTGAGCTGAAAGTTACAAGTCTGAATTTTCACTCTACTAATTCCTGGTAAGGTGACATAAGCAAACTGGTTCATTGCTTCATGTGAGAGGCAGGGTCATAACTCAGGGTTCTGATAGGAATTTAAGAAACTATTATGAAAGAATGTTGAAAAGAGCCAGATGTTTGGTAAAGTAAATATTAGGCAGCATATTAGCTGACCCCGTAGATGAACTTGGATGTGTCTTGAAACTTAAGCTCTTAGTCTTAAGAGGACAGAGATCATAGCCAACTACAAGAAGGTGTTAGACTTGAAATCAAGGGAAAACTAAATTGAGGGATATCTTCAGACAAATTTTCCCAACTCTTTTAGTTCTTTTAAAATTTTATGTATATATTTATTTTCTATGCATGTTTGTTGAGAGAGAAAGAGAGAGAGAAGGAGGGAGAAAGAGAGAGAGACAGAGAGACAGAGACAGAGACAGAGAGAGAACACAACTTTTTCTCCCTTTCTGCCAGTCAGTCCAAAGGCTAGAACTCAGGTCTTCTAGTTCGGTGGCAATCACCTTTATCTACTGAGCCATCTCACTGTCTGTGATTCTTATTTTCTTAATGTGCAAAATATCTTTTCCCTTCTGATTTTTGGTGACACTGCATTTTGTTAACACTCATTTTCTTTTTTGTTATTTTTTTCTGTTGCTAGAAGTAGCAACCATTGTTAAGCTTATGGTTGTGTTTTCCCAAATTCCTAACATTTGATGAAAAGATTAGACTTTTTAGCATATTCCAATGGAAGAGTTATAGCCAGGCTCTGGGATTTTAATCTCCTCTGTCCATACACAAACTGTGGTTAAGGCTGTGTTTAAGGTAAATATCTACCTTGGAGAAGTGGCAGTGGCTTGTATAACCTTGTGCTTTTAAATGTAATGAGATGGAAGAATTCTGCGACCATAGAAATCCTCCAATTCCCTTCACTGGAACATTGAATTACAATTTCTGAACATATGAGACATGGAAGAATTTCAAGGCCAAGTTGTCTGTCTCACTGTTGCATAAATTAAATAATGAGACCCAGGAAAGCCCAGGTTCTTCAGGAGATGGGATCAATCATCTGGGTGGCACTCTAGCACACAGGATATGCCTAAAGCTTAAATAACATAGACTGTAAGAAAATAACTCAGATTTTAGCTTCACTGAAGAGTAATGTTTGAGGTAATTGACCTTGTGATCTGGTGGCGCATGCCCTTAATCCCACCACTTGGGAGGCAGAGGCAGGTGGATTTCTGAGTTTGAGGCCAGCCTGGTCTATGAGTGAGTTCCAGGACAGCTAAGGCTACACAGAGAAACCATGTCTTGAAAAACAAAACAAAACAACAACAACAAAAAAACAAAAACAAAAAAACAAAAAAACAAAACAAAAAACAAAAAACCATTAAAGCAACCCTCTTTAATGTCTAAGTAAAAACATATTCTTTTTTAAATTTTTACTCTTTTTGTATATATATGTGTATGTTTGTGTGTGTGAGAGAGAGCCATATACACGACACATACACACACAGATAGAAAGGCAGAGAGAGAGTGTGTGTGTCTGTAAGAGACTGAAAGCCCCTGTGGCTGTGTAGAGGTCAGACAATGTTCAGCAATCAGTTCCTTCCCTCTACCTGAGGCAGAGTCTCTCTCTTCTACCATGTTGCATATTTGAGAGTTGATGACCCATGAACCTCTGTGCAATTTTCCTGTCTTTTTTTCTTTGCTAGGTATGCTGGGATTACAGATGCACATAACCACACAGCCTTTTACATAGGTCATGGGTCTCAAACTTGGATCAGCAGCCATGCATAGCAAGTGCTTTAACCACAGAGTCATCTCACAGGCCATGTGAATTCATTCTTACTAAAAATTTTAATACAACAGATAAAGCTTAAGTCTTCTATGTTGCCTCTACTTTCTCAAAAGTGTTACAAGTTAATTGTGAACCTTCCAAAATGTTTTTTCCAACATACATAATATAAGAGATGTTCATTTTAATGGGTATTCATAAAAAAATACTTAAGTGATTTTATAACTAGTTTTTCCCTTCTGTCATATTTTTAGAGACAGTTACATATCACTTTACAGATATCTATCTTTCATTTTTAGCTGTTGTTTCCTGCCTCATAGTATGAATGTACTATTTCTTTTTTTAATCAAGTCTTCATTCATCATTTTCTATTGCTATGAAAAAATACCCAAGAAAATCATCTGAAAGGGCCCATGGCTATAGAGGTTTCTGTTCATGCTGGCTTGTAGTGCAAAGTATATCAAGATGTAGGATTGTAAGATAGAGGTAGGTATTTACCTCATTGAAGCTGGAGAACAAAGAGTAGAGAGAAGGCGAGGGTCCCAGTATCCACTTTCAGAGCATATGCCAATAACTTAAATTCCTCCTATTAGTGTGCCACCTTTCCTGCTGGAATAGCCAGTCTAATGTCTAATAAAAAAAAAAGACCTCCAATCAAAATTAATGAAAAGAGCTGGGGAAGGACATTTCATATTGATCAAAGGAAAAAAATCTACCAAGAGGACATCCCAGTTCTGAATATCTATGACCAAAATGCATACTCACATTCATAAAAGAAACATTACAGAAGTTTAAATCACACATGGCACCCCACTCCCATCAATGGAAAGAAACTGAATAGAGAAATAATAAAACTAACAGACATTTTGAATTAAATGGACCTAATGGATAGCCACAGAACATTTCACCCAAATAGAAAAGAATATACCTTTTTCTCACTACTTCATAGAACCTTCTTCTAAATTGACCAAATACTTGATCCCATAGCAAGGCTCAACAGATACAAGAAAATCAAAATATCCCCTTGTATTTTATCAGGCACAACAGAAACAACAAAAAGTCTACAAACACTTAGAAACTGAACAACTCATTACTCAAGGACAAATGTTTCAGGGAAAAAAGAAACAAAGAAATTAAAGACTTTCTAGAATTCAATGAAAATGAAGGCACAACATATTCAAACTTATGGGACACTATGAAATCATTGTTAAGAGGAAAGTTCATAGCACTGAGTGACTTCAGAAAGAAGAGATCCCATACTACCAACTTAACAGCACACCTGAAAGCCTAGAATAAAAAGAAGTAAGCACACCCAAGAGGAGTAGACAACAGGAAATAATCAAACCCAGGGCTGAAATTAATCAATTAGAAACAAACAAACAAAAAATACAAAGAATACAACAAAACCAAGAACTATTTCTTCAAGAAAATCAATAAGCTAGATAAACCCTTAGTCAAACTAACCAAAAGACAGAGAGGTGGTATCCAAATAAACAAAATAAGAAATGAAAAGAGAGAAATAATAACAGACGATGAGGAAATCTAAAGAGTCATTAGGTCTTACTTCAAAAGCCTGTACTCTACAAAATTGGAAAATCTAAATGAAATGAATGGTTTTCTTGATAGATGCCACTTACCAAAGCTAAATTAAGATGAGGTAGACTATTTAAATAGTCCTACAACTCCTAAGGAAATATAAGTGGCCATCAAAAGTCTCCCAACCCCCCCCCCCCGCAAAAGCCCAGGGCCAGATGGTTTTAGTACACAATTCTACCAGACTTTCAAAAGAAGTTAATACTCCTCAAACTATTCCACAAAATAGAAACAGAAGGAAAACCGCCCAATTCATTTTATGAGTCCATAGTCATTCTGATACATAAACCACACAAACACTCACAAAGAAAAAGAATTTCAGACCAATTTCCTTCATGAACATTGATGCAAAAATCCTCAATAAAATGCTTGCATACCAATTCCAAGAATCAAAAACATCATACACTATGATCAAGTAGCCTTCATCCCAGAGATGAAGGAATGGTTCAACATACAAAAATTCATCAATTTAATCCACAAGATAAACTAAAAGTAAAAAATCTTATTTGCACTTTTACTTCCATAAGATCCCTTTAACATGTAGTAAGTCCTTTTTCAACTTTATTGTTTTAAGTTATTTGTATGTTCCTACATAGAAGCTATCATTTGTTTAATTAAAACTTTTGAAAATATTAAAGTCTTGGGGAAAAGTTTCTGTCCACTTTTAGTTTTCTTTAACCAAAAAATAATGATATAAATATTTTGCAGCAACTTATGTTATCAAAAAACATGTTTTTTGATATGTTTATGTTATCCCAGGGTCTCAACCACCAACCAAGGACTGCACATGGTGGGTCTGAATGTTCTGGCAGCATGTGTATAGTAGAGGATTGCAAATTCAATCATCAATAGGAGGAGAGGACCTCAGCCCTGTGAAGGTTCTGTGCCCCAGTGTAGGGGAATGCCAGGGCCAATAAGTGGGAGAGGGTGGGGTGGCAGGCATGGGGAGAGGGGAGGCAACAGGGGTTTGTTCTTGTTGTTTTTGTTTGTTTCTTTGTTTGTTTTTTGGAGGGGAAACTGGGAAAGGAGAAATTTACATGTAAATAAAGAAAATATCTAATTTTAAAAAAATGCCAAGAAATATCTAACCTCATATCACTGTTGTAATTAAATGACAGACACTCTTCTCCACTCTATAGAGCTGAAGAATTGAAGTCCCACAATGCTGAAGTCAGGGTTTCTGTTGTTTTATTTTTGAGATAGGGTCTCCCAATGTAGTCCAGGCCAGCTTCAAACTCACTATCCCCCTCCCCTGTACAAGGATTATAGGAATGTACCACCATCGTCAACTATGAAAATTAAATCTAAATGCCATTACCTTTGGGTTCAGATTTTTCCTCCAGGTGAATATTTGTAATCTTACTCAGTTTCCATGAAAGCCTAGACCCTCCGAGAAGGAGTGACGTAGCTCGTCTAACCTCTGCACTTCACAGCTCAGCAGACTAAGTAAGATGGAGCACAGGGCTAGAGAAACCTGGGGTTTCAGTTGAGGTACCTTGCATTAGGCTGTGTGGTTTCTGTGGTGGTAGTATTTCATAAACAAATTCTAGAAGTTTCCCTTGATAATCTACTAAAAGGAAAAGAACACAAGACTACTGTCAAACCATTGTCAGAATTTCATTTTTATTCATAAAGTAATTTAAGATGACATATTAAACTGAAGGTTCTTCATATGCTATAAGAAAAATAAAAAGAATTAAAATATCCTGAGTTTAATAATATAATATACTAATATACTAAAATGAATATAATATACTAAAAGGAAAAGAACACAAGGCTAGTGTCAAACTGTTGTCAGAACTTCAGTTTTATTCATAAAGTAATTTAAGATGACATGTTAAACTGAAGGTTCTTCTTCATATGCGATGAGAAAAATAAAAAGAATTAAAACATCCTGAGTTCAATAACATACTCTGAATATTTTCTGTTCATCTGCTTGGTAGGCAAGTATTTCATGGATAATCATATATGGTTTGCCTCTACATGTGCCTTCAAAAGTCCATAGGCTAAATGCTTAATTCCAGCCTGTGGTGCTATTGGGGAATGACACAACCTTTAAAAAGTAGAATATAGTAGATTATAGTAGATTATATAGTAGATTATATATTCTATAAATAGTAGAATATTTATATTCTATAAATTCTATATTCTATATATTCTATAAATATATATTCTAGAAATATAGTAAAATATAGTAGATTACATATTCTATAAAAAGTAGAATATAGGAACTTGAAAAGGGATTAGGGATTCTGGTGTTCATCCATACCTGCCCCCTTTCTAGCTGACATAAGTGCATAGTATTCCTTCACCACATGGTCCTACTATTGTGACATACGGTATTGTCATAAGCCTAGATCAACCGGGCCAGTGACTATGAAACCCTCTGATACTGGGAGCTGAAATAAAACATTAAATTGACTTTCTTAGGGATTTTATCACTGCTACAGAAAGTTAAGTAACACAGATGGCATTGCAAGTACAGATAAGTGAACATGCTTGCATTGAGCTGCTGCAACTCTCAAAACCCCTTTTCAGCCCTAGAAGGGTTTCAAGCTTTCCTTTGGTTGGCTTTTTTTTTTTTAAAACTCTGCACTTTTCTGCACTCAGAACTCAACAACACTTGAACTCTGGATTTGAAGAGTCACCTTGTTTTGTCTGCCAGTACCTTTCTTAGCCAGTACAAAAGACCAAATGGCTTACCTGCATCCTAAACTTTAACAAACAGGAGTTATATCTACTCCCCAGAAGACAGAGATTGTAGCAAACCTTGGCTTCGGTGTCTTCAAAATTTTGCTCCAAAAAAGGATGGGGGGAAACCTAAACGTTATAACAATACTTGGCAACATAGTCTTGGTTCCTCTCTGGGTAAGATACATAGCAAGAATAATCCACTGTGTAGTTATGTGCTATATAACTACACAGTGAATATACCCTCACTGAATATATCCTAGTTATTCTTGAGTCTACAGTTTGGTCACTTTGCAGCCTGCATGTGTTCAACTACAGTTCTTAGACAAATTCTTTAAGGTTTTTGTTTGCATTTTTTCCATTTCAGTTTGTTAAAAATATTAAACCAGACCACATGTCTCAAATAGTCTATGATATGAAACATATGCTCACAATGAGACCACAGAGGTAGACCCACAGAGACAAGGCCAATTTTTATTTTTAGCAGAGACTTTAGCTGCCTATTCAACATGTTTATTTAAAAAGTAATTGTTGTTCATCCTGTATGCCAGGCTGTCACAAGACATACTAAAGAAGAGGGCCAAGTTTTTTCCCTCTAGGATCATGTGATACTATCCCTCAGTGCCAGGAGACGCCATTTTGAAGAATTAGAGGTTCAAAAGAGGTCATAGGAAGAAATCAGAGTTTAAAAGGGAGCATCCTTTCTCCCTTCAGCCAGTCTCAAAGTGAAAAGAAATCATCATCAACATCCTTTGGGCCCCTCAATAATATATTAGAGTAGTTACATAACCTATCAACCATATATGGTGGTTCATAAAAATGTTCCTTTGTTTTCTATAAGACTGCAATTCTCACCTATTATCCTATATCAGACATTCTGGGAATATGAAAAAATAGCAAGTAATTAGGAAGGTTCTAACCTAGTCCCAGACAGCTTTCTCTGTATGGTGCATCCAAGGTATGCTGTGCCTTCAGCAGTAGGGTCTTATGATTTATGACCTTTCTTTCTTTCTTCCTTTACTGATTGTGAAGTCAGTTTTCTGTTCCTTCTTGAGATTTCTGATTCCAGAAAAATTTTATTTCCTCCCCATCTTCTTCAAGTTCTTTTGAAGAAGAAAATCTAGAAGAGAAGAGTATTGTGCAAGAACTCTGTGCTATAGCCTGTACTCTACTACTTCTATTGGAACTTCAATGTTCTTGATTGAAGCAGATGAAAACATCTGGCCTCATCCAATTAATGACATGACTGAGGTAAATTAAATGGGTGTGTCAATTGAGTATCGACTTCTGTCTCCTTTTCCTAATTAATCCTTAAGTTTGTAGATCATCTAATTCTGGTCTATGATCACATCTCATACTTGTAAAGACTTTCCTTGGCTCTAATGTCTAACTTATCTGGTTCTTTCTGTTCTGAGAATATTGCCTTCAAAGTTGGGCTAACAAGTTCTGTGTCTGAATGAAGCTCAGATTTCCCATATGGTTATGTAATAAAAGTCCCCATCATGAAAGGTCCAGGTCTCACATGATGTGTTGATTATCTGTCTCTTTTATTGGTACAGATAGAGAGAGCTCTGCTATCAAGATGATGTAACTATTGCCACCATGTCCTACTTCCAGATACCAATGATTTAATAATAAGGCAAAACCAGACTTGTCTAAATACTTAACAATAAACTCCACAAGGTAGCAAGAATATCTTGTAGTATGTGGCTGGTGCAAGTTCCATATAAGCCATCCTTCAGTTCATTCAAGAGGGTCTCCTTGTACTCTATAACCACCATGAAATTTCATAGGACATTCTAGTATACCCTGTTTTAGCATTAGGGACACCCCTAGTTTGATAGTTGATTTGAAGTGCTGAATACCCTTGATCTCAATAAATTCCCCTTCTCTTGTTGGACTAGAAAACAAGTCTGCCTGCCATTTCAATTTGGTTTCCATTGTCTATACCCATGCAAAGCTGAGGATTGGGAAATGTTTTCTTTCTTTCTTCATTTTTTGTTTCTTCCCATATTAGATGCAACACTGCTTACTTAAAACCAAACAGATGTGGACTGTGATGTCCTCAGGTTCATAGATCTCTCTCCTCTCTCTCTCTCTCTCTCTCTCTCTCTCTCTCTCTCTCTCTCTCTCTCTCTCTCTCTCCTCTGTGTGTGTGTGTGTGTGTGTGTGTGTGTGTGCGTGTGTGTGTGTGTTTTGAGACAGGGTTTCTCTGTGCCACAGCCCATGCTATCCTAGAGCTAAGCTCTGTAGACTAGGTTGGTCTTGAACTCACAGATTCACCTACCCATGCTCCCAAGTCCTGGGATTAAAGTGTAGGTGTGTGCCACCAGCTCATGGCTATATGTTGAAATTTT
This sequence comes from Mastomys coucha, assembly GCF_008632895.1. Taxonomy (NCBI): domain Eukaryota; kingdom Metazoa; phylum Chordata; class Mammalia; order Rodentia; family Muridae; genus Mastomys; species Mastomys coucha. The sequence continues at coordinate 42,819,512 of NW_022196894.1, read as the reverse complement.
AACCCCCAAAAGTGATAGTTTAGAAAGAAAGCATTAAGATCACATCATAAAGGTGGGGTCTCTTATATATAGAGGGGGGTACTCTTGAGACATCCTTGGCAACTAGAACTGTATTAAATTTTTTCATTTGTAACAACTATGGCTATTCTGTGACATCAGCCCAAATGGACTACATAGAAAAAATTCACACAAATTATCTTCATTATCCATTGATTTTATGACAGGAATAGAATTCATAGTGACTCAGTCAAACTGAGTGGAGTTATATAGAGACAAGAATGAAGAGCAGGAAAAATAATGGGCTTTGTCATTTAAGATCTGTTCCTCAAACCTCATGACTCCTTTTAATTCTAAACAAAATGAATCTGGTTTTTAAAAAGCTTACTGATCTGCCAAATAATTCTGCAAATCTCCTTAATTTTCTAATTTTTCATTTCATTCTGACAACTCTGGCAGAGTCATAAAAAGGATCTTTTAGTGAAGGGATTCCAAGTTGACTTCAGTTGAAAAAGATTCTTGAATCTACTTGATATACTTTGAATTTCTGGACTTCGTTTAATCTTTCAAATTTATCTTATTCAGGAAGCCTTATTGGTTTCCAATGATTACCTCATCACGAGTCTACATATCTCAGAAACCTATGGTTGGTGGATCAATCTGACTTTCCACTATGATTACGCAATCAAACTCATGTTTCTATCCGACTTAAATCCCAGTGTCAATGTCCCAGCACAGTCTCATCCAGTACTGACCATTACTGAGCTGTAGAGCCAACAGGACACTGCTGAACTCCATTGCTGAAGATGTTTCAGTGGCTGCTTTGCTCACTGCTGGATCACTACATGCTTACAAGCCTGGAAGCACTTGGGCTTGGGATGAGCAACATATAGGGGGAGCACAGGTCACTACTGTACTGCAGGTGAGTGCGCCATCTTCAGAGCTGGTCCTGAAGCCCAGTTTATGCCTTCCTATAACTGCAGCTGATGTCTTAAGGGAGTTCAGAACCATCAGATGAGCAGATCCTGAATTCCTGAACCCATGTGAAATAACAAATATTTTTTTTTAATCTTGAATTACTAAATTTAGGGCTACTTGGTTATTCAACAATAGAAAACTAATATTAAATTAGTTTAATTTAAGGACATTAAAATTAAGTATCATTAAAATCAGTATTTAGAGAGCTGTTGTTTACAAGTCTCTCAGAATCATGGGTTCAAACATACTATCCTCTAATTGCTGTGACAAGCATAATTGGGATTTTAAGAGTACATGCCCTTTGAATGTTCCTTCTATGTCATGAGAAGGGGAAGCTACTTGGTTTTGATAAGAGTTGGATCCAGGACAGGAAAGACAATTACTTACTTTGCACATTTCTCTGAGAGCTGGGGTTTCTATGAGTGATCCAGGCACTTGCTCATCTAGGACCCTGAGTCAAGAGCCAAGGATACAGATGATAAGATGAGGGGAGATGTCCAGTACCCAATGACACTGTGGCATCATTGTAATCTGTGGCTTTACCCATAGCCCAGGAGTTGTGGCATTAGTGCCTTTCCTCAATAGATTACTTTTTTCCTCTTCATTTCCTGTGACTGACATCCAATGAGGTATCCAATATTCCTCAAAAAAGATTCTTGTTGCTTCAACAAACTATCACTATGTGAATACTGCATCATAAAAGGTGGAACAAAAGTCAGAGGACAGTCAGAGACATCAAAATATCTGATGTTAACAGGAAGTGTCTCATTTTGACTGGCCAGATCTGTCTACTAAGCCACAACTTAATGGGAAAGAAAAAAATGAGTTTTGAAATGGAAAGATTAAGATTAAAGGGCACAGACTCTAACACATTATGGGCAGGAGCATCAGTGGCAGCCAGTAGCTTGGGGTTCTCAATTGTTAGTGATTTACAAACTAAATGGACCTCAGTCTACAAGCTTCCTCTTCTGTAGGTTTATGCTTAAATGTTTATTATCATGCTAAAAATAATTTTAAAATCTTTTCCCAAACTTCAAGAAACAGAAGCATCTAGAAAAGAAAAGAAACACTAATTTTAAAGCCTTCCCAGTTAAAGAAGGAGCACAAAGAGCATAGAATTAATTCTGCCCACACTATAATGTGCTTGGAATCAAAACTAGATATAAAAGTTTATGAGTTGGTCATAAATATCAGATTTTATCTTGTTTTCCAAAACAATTAAGAAAATATCCAGGGCAGATCTTGGATGCTTCATTTTTCTTCTCATATGCCTTTAATTATATCTTAATTACAAACTTTCATAAGTTCTGATATTGCTAGGCTGCTAAACAGATCTGCAGGCTGGCCAGAGAATGACCTACATGGAGAAAAAATGAAGTAAGAAAATAGCTTCTTATAAGCCATTCAGCAACATCAGCGATATTTGAAGTCTTCCCTTGGCAGCCCCTATCCCATTGGCTATCAACCTGGAGGTTGAAGGGCCCTTCCACAGGGCTCACCTAGATCACAGATATTTACATTATAGTGCATAACAGTAGCAAAATTACAGTTACAAAGTAGCAATAAAAATAATTTTATGATTACTTCATAACATTATATCCTTCTTAAAAAATGATACAGGTGATACTGAGATCAAACCCCTACTGCTCCCCCTTTTGCTGTTATAAATAATGCTGTAGCATTTACTTCTAGTGCATGTGAATGGTTGTATTCGGTACATACGGAAGGTGGGATCGGTAGCCCACACTGATCTCTGCTCTCCTCAGTGGTATTTTCATCAGATGCTAAGTGTCCTTTCTTTCTCTCAACCGTGGATTCCACCAAAATTATTAATAGTATAATTTGATTTATAGAAATTATATCTTTAAATTTGCCACTACCTTGATTATTAATGTATAAACTGAATATTATTTCACATGTTTTGGGCATGTATAGTCCCTGAATTGTAAAAGTGTGCCTTTACAACTTTTTCCTTTTTTTTTTTTTTTTTTTTTTTTTTTTTGATGGAAAGGGATGGGCCACTTTGGCCTGTATCAAGGCTGACAGGCGGTTGGACTATAATGGGATTTGAGGTTTCGGTTGTAAGAGAACAGTGGAAAATGTTACCAACAACTGACCTCCCTCACCCCTGCTGGCATGGTTGCCTTCCTCTGCACATTTTATGTTGCATGGAGAAAAAGGACAAAAGACAGATGCTTCTTACTGGACTGGGAACTGTTTAATCATTCTTTCTTGTCCCAAGACAGTTACTGTAGCTTTCTGGAGCTGATATCTTGGACTGCTGCTTGGTTTTCACTATCTTGTAAACCATGTTGCAATTTTCCATTCCATGGAACCGGCATGTCTATGGAAGAGTTTCTTTAAAGGTATTATGCTGTGGATAAAATGCTCAGGCCAAAGGTTTTAAAACTGGAAGGGCAAGAATTTAGGGTGTGTAAATAAACCATGAGGTCTTGCAGCAAAAATCAAAATATATGGCCTAGCCCGGCTCCTAGGTCCAACACAACCTCACTTGGGTCTATAGAAGTACATAGGTCTATTGAAAGGATTGGCAACCACACCAGATTTGTCTTCCTAATAGATTCTGTGGCTGCTTCACAGAACCTCAGGATGCTGCATGGTAGACAAAATGTCTCTCACAATGGTGTTAAATCTCATCTTAACCACAGACCACTCTCCTCAGGAGCCTTCTGACACTCTCTTTTCAGAAGAGAAACTAGAAAGTGTGATGTACTTTTAAATTTTTTGCATCGTGTTAACACAATGGCACAGACAACATTATAAGAGCAGTCTCTCTTATATAACTCTGGCTCCTGTTCAGGATCCTGTTCTTACTGACAAGCGAATCGTTCCAGAAATTTGAAGTGTCATTTGTTTTGTCATTCCCTAGAATCCCTAATATTCAGCTGACTTCACGATTCATTTTGTTTTGATTCATTTTGTTCTGTTTACTGTGTGTGCGTATGAGCCTGTGAATGCTTTCTCTCTTCATCTGATCAGGGTTGTAGATACTCTCCACTCACTCCAGAGCTTCCCTCTGCAATGCTGAATGCTTGTTTCTTCTCTCTTTCAGGATGACTAAATCTCTGGAGCTTTGGAGTGGAAAGATCTACTAAGAATGGGATCCTGTCTGTGTTTATCTGTGTGTGGGCTCTCTGAGTCTTCCACATGAAGAGAAAGAGGAGGAGGAACAGGAGGAAGAGAGATCCTGTCTGTGTTTATCTGTATGTGAGCTCTGAGTCTTACATAGGAGGGAGAGGAGGAGGAAGAAGAGGAAGATGAGGGTAGAAAGACATGATGTGACTAAGAAAGCACTGAAATGTTTCCCTGTGTGCTTGTGGAAACATGAGGACCCTTTAGAAGCTGATAGACTTGGCTGAAAAATAAGATTTTGTGTTTCTGTAGCATCCTTTGGAGGGATATTAATAACCAGATGAAGACAGTCTTCAAAACCTTTTCTTTAGCTGGCTTAATAGTAAGAACTGTATTCCCTTTTCGTGGTGGAAGAAGTACTTGATCAGTACTGGCATCATCAACAGAGAGAGGAAGTGCCTCCCTCACTATCAGCCTCGTCCATCTGACCCACTCCTTCTTATAAACCGGTTTTGTTTCTTCACTATGTAGGACCTAGTGTTGTCGGTTCTTCATTTGATCTACAAGTCACCATTGGATGAATCAGTAAGAGGTTTGGACATTCTGTTCAGAGAACTTTATAAATTCATCAAGATTAGCTGGATCTGCCCAATCTTGTTGATATTCCTAATAGTTGTCTTCTGTTCCCATGTGGTACATTTACACAATGGAGTACTACTCAGCTATTAAAAACAATGACTTCATGAAATTCGCAGGCAAATGGATGGAACTTGAAAATACCATCCTGAGTGAGGTAACCCAGTCACAAAAGAACACACATGCTATGCACTCACTGATAAGTGGATATTAGCCCAAAAGTTCGGAATAACTAAGATTCAATTCACAGACCATATGAAGCTCAAGAAGAAGGAAGAACAAAGTGTGGATGCTTCATTGCTTCTTAGAAGGGTGAACAAAATACTCAGAGAAGGAAATATGGAGATAAAGTATGGATCAGAAACTGAAGGAAAGGGCATCCAGAGACTGTATCACCTGGGGATCCATCCCATATACAGTTGCCAAACACAGACACTACTGTGGATGCCAGGAAGTACTTGCTCACAGGAGCCTGATATGGCTGTCTCCTGAGAGGCCCTGCCAGAGCCTGACAAAATCAGAGGTGGATGATCGCAAACATTGGACTGAGCACGGGATCCTGGAAGGAGGAGTTGGAGAAGGGACTGAAGAAGCTGAGGGGGTTTGCAGCCCTGTGGAGCAACAGTGTCAACCAGCCAGAGCTCTCATAGCTCCTGGGGAGTAGACCACCAACCAATGAGTACACATGGAAGGACCCATGGCTACAGCCACATAGGTGGCAGAGAATGGCCTTGTTGGACATCAATGGGAGGAGCGGCCCTTGGGCCTGGGGAGGTTTGATGCCCCAGTGTAGGGAAATGCCAGGGCACGAAGGCAGGAGTGGGTGGGTGGGTAGGAAAGTACCCTCATAGACGGGGAGGAGAAATGGGATAGAGGCTTCTGGAGAGGAGACCTGGGAAGGGGATAGCATTTGAAATGTAAATAAAGAAAATAGCCAATAAAGGAAAAAAAAAAGATGTATGCGAGGAAATACTCAACTTCCATCACCCTGATGGAGACCTACCCTGACCCATGCAGCCTATTCCCTCTTCCTGATATTCCTTTCTTCTCTGACCTTGCCCACGGTCTGATTTTTAATGCATCTTTTCATTCAGTTTTACTGTCTTCCCCTTCATCAACAAGGCTTCACACATGTCCTCTAGTTCTGTCTTTTTCACAGTATACCAGGTCTCCACAGGCTTCTCTCTCATAAGGACCCATGCCTGGTAAAAGATAGATCCTAAGCCCAGCTCTGCCCAGCTCTGCCCTGCTCTGCCCAGTTCTACCCAAGGTCTAATCAGTGTAAGTATCTTAACCTCTTCTTTTCCAGGAATTAGATAAAGAGCTATCACTTGAACTTGGCCAAGCAAACAAGCGAGGTGAGGGAGGTGGGGGCTTCGGGGTCGAATGAGTAAGATATGGTCTAAAGTGGAGCTGACCAAACCTCTTCCTCTTGTCTGACTTGGCCTTAGAAAGTCTTTGAGAGAAGTAAAGCAGGGCATCTGACTTCTTAGTGACACCTCGTGACCACCGAATCTGAGAGTCTCGATTTCCTCTTTTAGAAAAAGGAGAAGTTGACCTAATTTATCTGTAGCTTCCTTCCAGCATTAGAATACCATGTGTGTCCCTAGATATGATGGGGGCCGGCCTAGGAAGTGGAGAAAAGGAAAGCTAATTTTATCTGAAGCCATTGACACTGATAGGGAATTTTCTCTAGCTGAAGAAATGGTACTAATCTTGGCTTCACCATGAAGACAGTTTAGCGACCTTCCTTCCCTCACATGTGAGTATCCCTGTCCCAGCTCATTTGATAAGCAAAATTTTTCTACTACAGTTAAGTGAAAACAGCAGGACATATTTAGGAACTGAAAAGATGTTTTTTCCTTAAAGCAGAAGTTTAGCTCCGCCTCTTTTTGTAGCAAGTCCAAACACCTCCCAAGAAATGCTAGAGTTAACAAGATATAGAGGCGTGTTGTATGGGGCGGGGGGAAGAAAAGCAGGATTACTTTGCCGAAGGCTACGCTGATTTTAGTTTGCTTCAAGATATTCGAAAGGATTAAGTCAAAGCACCATCTAGTGGTTCTCAACTGTGTTTTGCTCCCAATATTCCTCATTGGAGACCACGTTAATTTTTGTATGTAACTATCGTGTTGTGATCAGACTACCGTACTTATTCCCAAAGATATGATCAGAACCACCCTACCCATTTATCAAAGCCAATTGAGACTATATAAGTATATTAAAGTCACACCAGGAAAGCCAGGCCCAAGGGTTTATTGAATGGACCAGACTAAGGAAAGATTAAAAAAACATCCTCACCTGGACCACATAAGGAGGAAGACACCTAACGCTGTGATGGCAGCAGCCTCACCAACCTATCATCTGACCATGCTCTGTGTGAGTCAAGGGACCAACAAGCAGAAAATTCTGACTTTGCCAGGGGCATCAGGTTGGCTTGCTCCTCAGTGCTGATGTGTTCCCACCCTAATTGCTATCAGTCCATTCGTTCATCTGTCTTGACCTCTGACCTCTACTTCCTCCCTAGTCTGCACATGCACCATGCTTAGATAGACTCAGGCAGCTGAACTGTCCCTACCACTTGGTCCTACAGCAGCCACAGCAGCATCTCCAACAGGCTTTCAATTGTTAGTCATTGGACCCTTCCTCTCCCTGAAGAATCTTCTAACATCACTATCCATTTCTGTTTGTGCTTGTCAACTAGACTTCTTTGCAACTACTTAAAGTCTGCTGAAATTTTTTATTTCTTTTAAACACATTCTGTAACCTACATAAGTAGGTAATAGATGATAGGTAGATGATATATAGAGATAGATATATACATATAGATACATAAATATACAGATAATAGACTTTTTCTGTATGGTATGTAAAGTATGGTCTAAGAGTCAATATTAGTAGTTAAGATTTGGACCAAAATAAACTGGGTCGCCTTGGCCAGTTATCAAGGGAATTGTTACTATCTGGCAAATTGCTACCAGTGGAACAGTGTACTTTATAAATTTATTGTTATTTAGTGAAATCTGGTATTGTGGAAAGATATAAACATGTTTTAAGATGGAGGCATCACCATATATGATCATGCATGAGTGTGTATTCATATACAGATATATGTGTGGATCTACGCATGTGTGTTCAAAAGACAAAACTGCATTTCACATCTGTGTAGAGCTAGGAAGATGGGGGCTTGGGCAAGGCAGCTGCATAACAGTTTACGCTTTCAGCCTAACACCACATTGAAAACTGTAGCAGTGGGAGATGAGTAGAGAAGTAACATTTGTCATTCTGACAAGTGAAGGAGTCTAGTTGGTTTCAATTCCTTTGTCCCTTCTACTCACATCCTTCCTGGGAGCCCATGGCACTGTTTATTCCCCTCAGTCCTGCAGCACAGACATGTCTGAAAATGTCTAAGTATCATTTAACTACTAAATCATCTTTTCACATCCTCATATTTCAATGCTTTCCCACCACAAGCCTTCCTTAACCCAACATAAGCTGTCCTGGAGATCACTGTCTAATCCATTATTCCTCTCCTGATGTTGTTTCATTACCTTTAAGGGAAGAACAGGAATAATTGATAACATGTATATGAGTAGAACACAATCAAGTTTTATGATAGTAAACTTTCCAATTGACCAGGTAAATATTGGTTTCAACTAGAATTAAACCCAGCTATGTGCAAAGTAAAACACAAAGCAGCAGTGGTGTGAAAAACATAGTTTACTGTCCCTGTCCATCACATTAAGACAACAGATAATAGATGGTCTACAGCTGGTGGGGCAACTCTATGGTCATCAGGCCCAAGTCCTTCCATTGTTCCTCTTTTACACTTCATTTAGGACTTCTCATCTTCAGTGTCATCCATGGCTCAGTTTAGCTCTGGGACCTGTGGGAACCACATCAGTACTACAGTTCTACAGATAAGTTAGAAAGCAAAAGAAAATCCTTTCTTTTCTTTAGAGGGTTGTCCTAAAAATATCACACATTTCATTTGCCAGAGCAAATGATCAGGGTCAGATGCAAGGTAAACTGAAATAGGCTACTATCTACATCTATCTTTACAAAATCGGAGATGTGTTATTCAGCAATATGCAAGTTACTTAATGCCACAATTGTGCTACATGATAAGCAACCAGAGGAAATGCATGGCAATGACTGTTCATTTGTCTAGAATTAGCATAGGCTCATGTCTGATCATCTTTGATTGAGCTTGCTCAAGTGTCTAAGGGAAAGCTGACTCCTGGATCCTTCAGCTGGCCTCAACAGAGATGAAAGTCTGGACTGACATAGATCATCTATGTTCTATAATGATCTCCAATAGGCTTGGCTTTTCACATTCCCATAGGAGGAAAAGTAGAAACCCTCAGGACCTCTTGAGACACAAACACAAAATTAGCACCCTGTCATTTATGGATCTTCTTTTTTGGCCAAATAACAATGTTTGAAGTAAGTACAAAGGGTCCACAAGCACTTTATGGAAAGAACCTTGAGGCCTATTTTTAAAAAGGTGACTAGAAGGTGGAATGAAGAGAATTGTCTTCCACAAGAAGAACAGGGAAGCTAGACAATGAATCAACAACTTGAAATCTCTGCCTCAGGTTTTCCAAGTCTGACACAGAATTATGTTACTAGATCTCTTTCCTTTTTATATCAGTACTTAAACATCAAACAGTACAATAAAAGATGCGGCAAAAAGAGATCAAACCTTATCTGTGCTTGAGTGGCAGTTACTAATGTATTTACTTCTTGGCATATAGTGATTTCCTGTTATTAAAGAAGGCAATAATCTTGGCACTAGTACTGGCCCTGCTCTTTGTCACGTGCAGAGATTTGCTAAGTGTGCACCAATGTTCATTCTTTTTCTTCAAGTCAACCAGCCCACATTGTCTAGGCATCCTACCAGATAGTGTGGTCATATGGCTAAGTATTAGTCAGTTTAATCTGAGCAGATATGTTTACTACTCCAGGCCTGGTCCATATGTATCCCACATACAATCCTCTATTCTCCCTGGTCATCTGCTACATAGAAACTGCTCTGAGATCAGAGCCATAGAATAAAAGAGAAGCTTAAAGCAACACACTTTTATCAACTTCACTGGCACCATCCACTACAATAGAGTATGACATGGGCTGAATTTTAACTACCATCTGAGGCTACCATCCAGGTACCCTCTTGTACCCAGCTCCTCTATTCAACTTTTCCTAAACCATTTTCTTCTTTGCCCTGAGAAGTGGGGAAGAGAGAGAGAGAGTAGATGGGTCATTCCCAGCATATCTGATGGTAAGCTCCAAGCTTTTGCCTATATGGTCATACTGCATGACTGCCAACTGTAAGAATGAATTCTAACAAACATGAAGATAGCGGGGACAGGTAATCTGGATTTCAATGAGAAAGTTGATTGCAAATGGCTATTTTCTTGTGTTTTGTCATCAGACTAATGGACTTCCAGAAATCTGGATATTCATGTTCTAGAAATATACAAAAACAAAAACAAATTACATAAAGTACAACTAAGCAGGAATAAACAGAAGCCCACAGAAATCAAGAAAGTGGGAAACAAACACTAATACAGTTCCAGCAACTTCATTTCTACCACTGAATCCTCAAAGATGGGATCAGGATAAGTCCCTCCTAGATCAGAACTGTAGCAAGACAGAAGCCCGTGCCAGAGCTGGGGGCACCTCTGTCTGGGCTCCATTGTTCACAAAAGGACTGAAGCAGAAGAAGGGTGGAGAGAACACCCAGGAGGGGACCATATAACACTTTCCTAGTCCTCTGTGGACCCCAAATTGTTACAGTCTTCTTTCTCATGAGTCTTAACATTTTATTTTTTGGTTCCTACCTGAAATAATTTCTCTTCTGGAAGAAAGCAAATCCTATGATGAGAAGAATTATAGCCAGTTTCACATAGAGAGTGCTGAGCAAGGAAGGCAGGGTGCTGGTTGTCCCTTTAAATATAGGCAAGGGTAAACTGGCTGGTCAGCTTGATAATAGTTCTTAGCAAGAAAGTAGAGGCAAACAGCTTTAAACTCATGTAAAATAGTTCCAAAGGTTACAGAATGTCCATTATATCAATTATAATTCAGATACATCTCAGACCATTATTTCAGGATCATGTTTAGGAATCAAGTCTAGCTTTTGTGCTTGAGGGACTGGCAAATATTTTAAAGTGAAGAAATGCACACTAAGTATTATTAATACTTCCCAGTTATATAAGGAAAATTTTCACATGCAAATTTTGTTCTTATGAAAATATAGTTGCATGATTTCCATGTACTCCTTTTCCTTGGTCCAAGCTCCCCCAAGGTGCCCCCTCCCCTTCTGGTGCCCCCTCCCAAACTCCCAGCCTCTTCTTTTCAAATTGTTACTGTTACATATTTATACATAATGTAAATATGATCTGCTGTGTTCATTCAGATTTGCTTGCATGTACACGATTTCAGGCTTGATATTGGACAACCCCTTGATATTGGATAACCAATGAGGGGCCATCCCTGAGGGAAGACTGCTTCTCCCACTCTCCCAACCTTTAGTTAACTGTAGTCCTTTGTCTATGAGTGAGGCCCAGTGAGATTTCCCCCTTCCATATTTGCATATTTATTGTTCAGGCCTTGTTTAGGCAGCCATATTGCTGAGGTTTCATGAAGCTTCCCTGACAATTTTACCATAGATTTTTTTGCTTCTCTGGCTCTTATAACATTTCTGCCTCCTCTTCCAAAATGTTCCCTGAGCATTCATTACATGTAGGAGTTGTGTTGTAGATGTATCTATGGGAACTAAATATCCTACAATCAGTGTTCTCTGCAATCTGACTATTTGTGGCTCTTTGTGATGGTTTCTATTGCAAATAGAAGCTTCTTTGGTAAGTGTGAAGAGCCATACTTATTGGTGGCTGTGAGGGTATTTAGAACTTAGACAGGCATTAGGCTGGTTAGGTGAAGTACTAGATAGCTTTCTCTCTAACATCAATGGCCTCACTAACTTTGAGTAGTTAGCTATGTCTCTAGTACCAGCCATGATTTTCACCCTCTTGAGTTGGCTTTAAGTAAATTGGACAACTATTGGTGATGCCAAGATATAATTACCACTATCACATCTTAGGGGCCAGCCTTGCATGTCATTGCTGTGGTTCATAAGCTTCACGGCTAGCTGGTTCTACCAGTTGCTTCCCCCTTTAGGCAGCTTACTCAGTAGTTTTGGTGACTACAGAAGTTAGTCCTCAGGGAGGAGGTTTGTCAAATCAGATCCAGCTTAGATCCTCTGAGTCCTCTCTCTGAAGTACATCTCATGGAAATCTTAGTCTTTTGAAAGATACTATTACATTTTTTTTATAAAAATTGAGAATTCATACGAAGTATTGTGATTATATTGATGTCTAACTCCTCTTCTAACTCCTGTCAGATCCATACCTTACTTTGTTACCTCACAAACTTTGTGTCATTTTTTTTAATAGCCCACTGGCTTCAGGTTATGTTTTCCATATACTTCTAGGTTGGAGCCTACCAGAAGCAATACTCTTAGAGATAACTGACTCTCTCTCTTCAAGAAACTGTTAACTGTCCATAGCTCCTCAGTCAGCATGGTGGGGACTTCTGAGTCCCTTTCTATTCTGTGTTACAATATTGACTGGCTTGGTCTTATGTGGGTCCTGTACAAAAAACTACAATGCTATGAGCTTATGAGCTCAGACCTTGTCTCATCCAGAAGCTGTTTTTCTGTGATCTTCCCTGATTGTTGAATTTTACAATCTTTCTGCTTTTTCTTCCTTGACCAGAGTTTCAGCTTTAACCATTTTGCACTGAAAAAAAAAAAAGAGAGACTTCTCTGAAGAGATATGAGAGTTGCAAAATGAGGTAGAGTGATCCAAATTGAGAGAGTAGCTTTATTCTGTCTCCTTTTTGCAGAATAATAGGCTGTGAGCTCTCCATCCATGGGCTCCTGGACACACTTAAAATACCAAGCCCTTATTGTCTCCTGTGGCCTTAAATGCAATCAGAAGCAATTAGCAGCCTCTACATTAACTAGGCCATTAGTGCAGGCATGGGCACTATTCATTCATCAGTTGATGGACATCTAGGCTATGTTCATGTTGTAGTTATTAGGACTAGAGCACGTATAAATATATATGGGCATATTATCTCTGTAGTCAGAGTACTTGTATTTTCCTGAGAATGGAAGGGTTTGGTCACTATTTCTAGTTTTCTGAGGAACAGTCACATTGATCTCCACAGTACCTGCACCAATTGTAGTCCTGCCAAGAGTAAGGGCTCCCCGCTCCCTACATCTATTGATTTTTATTGTCTTAATGTTAACCATTCTGATTAGATTAAGATAAAAATTCAAAGCAGTTCAAAGTTGCTTTACCTGATGGCTAAGGATGGTGAACAGTTTTAAAAATATTTCTTTATCCAATTGCCTTTCTTCTTCTGAGAACTCTCTATTCAGTTCCATAGCCCTTTTTCAATTTGGTTGTCTGTTTTCCTAGGGCTTACAGTTTCTTGATGCCTTGCATATTCTAGATATTAATCCGTTACAAATGTGCAGATGGCAAAAAAAGAAAAAAGAAAAAAGAAAATCCCACTCTGTGGACTGCCTCTTCAGTTATTTAAGAGTTATCCTTTGCAGTACAAAAACCTTTTAATCTCATAAAGTACCATGTAGCTTCTTCTTTTTATTCTCCACTCTACTTCCTGGGTGTTCTCCTAACTGTCTCCTAACAATGTCTTCTATGGCTCGGCCCAGCTTCTGCTGGCTCGACTCTCTTCAATTTTAACTCTGCTCAATCTCTTTTTTTCACCAACTGTCTTCTGTAACCCTACTCTCTGACCCTACTCGTCTGCCTCCTGGACCCTGTCCTCATCCTACTCAAATCTCACTCCTCTGTCAGCCTCTGCTGGCTTTTGTATCCTCTCCTGTTCCCTGAAGTCCAAGAGGCAATACTGAAGGTCATAGGCTCAAGCAGGTCTAGGCGCTAAGCATTCCCAAAGGGACAGTTGACTAGCAACTGGAGATCCTTTAAAGGGCCAGGCACACAAAATAATCACACTATAGTCCCACTTGCTGAGTTTCTATCTTATTTCCTGAGTAAACAGAGTCCTATTCAGAAATTCCTTCCCTGAGCCTATGTACTCAGTACACTTGCTGCTCTTTGCTATGGAAGTTTTAGGTATTACAGATCTAACATCGAGATTTTTGATCCATTTGGAATTTTTGTCTACACAAAGAATTAAGTTTTATTCTTCTACATGTTCATTCTTCATCCAATTTCAGAACGCCATCTATACAGATGCTATCTTTTCTTCAGTAAATACTTTCAGAATCTTGTGAAAAATCAGGTGGATACAGATGCATAGACTTATATACAGGTTCTTGATTTTGTTGCATTGACCAATTTATCTGTATTTGTACTGGTTTTGCTGCTTTGCCTGCATAGTACAACTTGAAATTGGGTCTGATGACATTTCCAGTGACATTTTGTTGTCAGGGTTGTTTTAGATGACTTACAAGCCATCAAACGTTGCAAAGTGAAGATGAAATGCTCTAAAACATCTGAAAAATCAGAATGGTTTCTCAAAACTAACTGCAAGCCAGGGAGAAGTGGGTTTTGGATAATGCCTTGGTGGCCTACCAGACAAAAGAGGTTAGGGGAAGAGCACTTTTCAGGGAAAGGAGCAACTTGAAAAGACATCTGAGAATGAATTAACCTGAACCCTGTTTGGGATACATAAAGGAAAATATGGAGATCAGATCTATGATAATCAGAACCTTTTTATAGATTCTAGGATAGCCATGACTATGTAGAGAGACCTTTTCTCAAAAAAATTAAATTAGAAATAAAAATACATTATGATTTTTATTTTTGTAGTGGCTATTCCTGGTTGTCAACTTGACTATATCTGGAATGAACTACAGTCCAGAATTGGAAGGCTCACCTGTGGCCCTAATCTTTCCTCTTTCCTCCCCTAAGTGGCTTTTGGCCACATTTGTCACAAACAGATAGATAGAAATTCAAATATTTACATTTCATGGAAGAATAAGCTAAATATATATTATTTCTTCTTTTTAAAGGGGGGCAGGATACTTACCTTGATTCTGTTCTATGGAGAGAATCCAGTTGACAGTCAAATGGGAGATAAAGTAGAACACAGTGTGGCCATTGTCATGCTCCCAGTAGCACATGCTCCTAACAGTTACAGATAAGTACTAATATAATCAAGTCTCCTCCTAAGGATTTACATAAGCATTGAAATAGAAAATACACTATACTGTCATTAAAAGTAACTCGTGGCATTCACATTAAGCTAGTTAGAAATCTGAATGTTTATTTTTTATTTTTGGATTACTAAGTAAGTAAGATCAACTCAATTTAAAAGATTATAAATAGTTTCCCCAACTAGATCATCTCATGAAAAAAAGTTAGTAGAAAGATGCTTAGAAATATTTACTTCAAAAAAATAATAATCAGTAGAAATAGAAGATGGTTGGAAATATTTACTTCTAGTGAAAAGGTATGCATATTTGAAAAAGCCATGAAAATTTCATAACATATCTTTCCTTCCAATTAGATAAGTATAAACTCACAGATAATTCAGCTATTTGAGTGTTGCCCATAGATTTTGTTTCTGTATTCCATCAGAATTAAATACACAGATTGGCTATTGTACTCTCTATAAACAGTTTACATTTAAACTCCAGAATCTACAAGATTTTTCAACTTAGAACCTCATGCCTCCTGTACACTGGCAAAAGGCACTGACTGGTAAGGGTTTACTGAAGGGTGTTTATTCAATCAAAGCATCTGTTTCTATTCATCTGTGACAAATACAGGTGTGAGAATGACCTAACTTTAATACAATCAGAAACAGTTTTATTATGAGCATATTGAGTGAATAAGTCTTGGCTTTCCTATAACCTCTCTCTTTTCTTGTTGTTGTATTGATTACCTCTTCTGGCCACACATTTTTATGGCCAAATAAAGACCATGTAAGCAGATAAAGAATAAGCTGGAACTTTAACACAGACCAAAGAAGAAATTAAACCCATTGTGGTGGTTGTAATGGGAATGGTCCTATAGGCTCCTATAGTTGAATGTTAAATCACAAAGGAGGGGGACTGTTTGAACAGCTAAGAAGAATTAGAAGGTGGGGCTTTCTTGGAGTGAGTGTGGCCTTGTCAAAGGAAGTGTGTCACCAGGGTTGGGCTTTGAGGTTTCAAAAGCTCATGTGAGTGCCACTATTCCCCCACCCTTGTGTAATGGGCTAAACCTCTGAAACTGTAAACCAGCCCTCAATTAAATGCTTTCTTTTATAAAAGCTGCCTTGGTCATTGTGTCCCTTTACAACAATAGAACAGTGACTAAGATACCCAGGATCTTTTCATGACTTCAAGTTGACAAAGGCTTAGAGGCAAACAAGGATGTATGTGCCTTGCTTGGGAAACAGCTAGCAGACTGATTATTCAGGACCTGTCACAGCACAGCACTTGGACCACTGAGTGCTTTTACTAAGCGTAAGGCTGGACTGCTGCGGCCACTCTATCAGCTACTTTTCTAACCAAGACTCACTCTCCATCTCCACGGTGACGTCCACTTTATCAGAGAAGATATTACCATCTGAAAAAGGAAATGAACCATCCTGTATCATCTGCTTTGGTTCTTGAATCTAGAAATATTTTTTTAAAGTATTTTATATTTTCATATAGAGTAAAAACCTTCTTTCTCAACAAATTTTTATTCAACACAATAATTAGTTAACCATGACTAAAATTACTAACCAAAAATTATTATAAGACATCGTTAAATGTTATGACATCTGGAGATGAAAATATATTAATATCATGAAATTCACACTTATAGGGTATTAATTAATGGTTTCCAATTTATAAGATAACTCATTTAACAAATAGTATTTTACAAGGAACTGTAGGAAGAGGAGCTGATACTAAAGTCTGGTTCCTTAATTGTTTCCTGCTTATGTCAATAAAGACGGCAGAAGCCAATCGCTGGGTGAGGGAAAGAAGGTGGGATTTCCGGGTCCCAAGAGGAAGAGGAAAAAATGAGAGGGCAGGGGAAGGGCTTTTTCGACCAGGCTTTGGAAGGAGGAGCACAAACCATGTAAGGCCTTGGGGGAACTAGAACCGATGGCGGCCCCCGCCACCAGCGGAATTCTAAGATAGGACAGCTGATGAGTTTAAGACTATCGATTCTGCACTTAGCAATTGTGTTATCTGGCTGGTTTTAAAATATTAAGGCTGTCTGGTGTTTTCCATCTGTGGTGACTCAGGTGGGCAGGAGAAAGGGCACAGCCCGGACAGTTGTTAGAGAATTGGCAGAGCAAGCCTCCGGGTGGTTGTCTGGTGTGAGCAATTGCAGCTCCGGGTGTTCATGGGAATAGCATCAGCTGGCAATTGGCAGAGCTGAGTGAGACCAGGCTGCCTTCGCGGAGTTAGCCACAAGATGTTCCCAGTTAGAGAACCAGCTGGCCACTGGCGGAGTTATGTCAGGAGTGGGACCATCAACAGCAAATTCTTGGAGCCGAGCTGAAAGTACATCCTGGGAAGGCGATAGCGTGGAGATTTAAAATTACATGTAACAAGGGACTTCTTCCCTTTTGCTACATCCTAACCATTTCCTCAGGCATGGACTTAGTCAGTGTGGGTATCCTCACATGAGCTAATCTTATAAACTTTCAACAAGTACTACACTCTAATTAATTTTCTTTGATCGTGTGATTGGCATCTTACCTACAAAATGTAGAGTTTTTTCAATAAATTTAGGCTCACAATAAAAAATGATTCAACCATTATCTCTCTTTCTCCTTTATTTTTTCTACTGCGTAACAAGGGAACAAAAAAAAAAAAAGCAGAAATCAAAGGAAGAATTGAAATGATAATCCATGTCTACTTTGATTTTCTAGTTCCATAGTTCCAGATTTCTGCTAGCAATTACTTCTCTTGACTTCTATAAAATACTTAAAAATAAAATTGCCCTAATCTATGCATTCTGGCATTATCTTATTTTTGTTGATCTTTTCGGTTACAACCTACTTAATGTATTCTAGGAAAGCAATGAAGTCATAGCCTGTTACTTTAGGGGATATGATTCTACCACAGGATTCCACATTTTTTCACTCTCCTTGAAAATTTGAGAAACCATTCCTCTTCCATTCTCAGAGGTTTGAGTGTGAAGGAAGATGAATTTCAAGATCTATGCTAACATTGAACAGAAGGTGGATAACTGTATCAATTTTAGATAAATAAAATTTGAGATCAAGGAAAGATATTAAGGATTAAAAATGGACATTAAAGATGTAGCATCAATTCTCCCCAAAAATCAAATCCCAATTCTTAGCTTGTAGGTACCTAACCAAAGAGTCTAGATGAAAAAACAAAACCTGTTGCAAACTGCTGGAAAGAATAGGTAAATAAATAAATACACTCTATACTTCAGAGATTCCAACAGCCTTCTTTCAGAAATGGAGAAACCAACAATAGTTACAAACCTGAACATAATGACTGTCACCAGCTCAGTATTATTTATACCTATATAAATAAACTTCCTATAGTAGAATACATTTTTCCAAGCTCAAATGGAGCTTTCATGAAGATAGAATATATCCTGAGTCATAAGACACATTACAATTTCTTAAATTTTATTTTATGTATATGGGTATGTCCCCTGTATGCATTTACGTGCATCACTTACATGCCTGCTGCCCCCAGAAGCCCCAGTAGGACATTAGATCTCCTGGAACTGAAGTTACAAATAGTTTTGAGCTACCATGTAGGTGCTGTGATTCAAACCCAAGTCCTCTGAAAGAGCAGCCAGTGCTCCTAACAACTGCTAACCCCTGATCTATCTCTCTAGCCCAAAATAGTAACAAATTTTAAAGGATGGAATCATACCATGCCTGTTCCTTGACTATACTGGAATTAAAGTAGAAATCAGTAATAATAAATGGACTCATAAGTATCTGGAGATGATGTCTTATTTTTTAAATAGCAATTTAGTGAGAGATGAAATCTTAAAGAAAATTTTTAAATATTTTAAACTAAGTAAAAATACAAATTATCAAAACTTATAGAATATGGAAAAGGAGTGCTTACAGAAAAAGTTTTAGACTTGATTGCTTGTATGAGTGAATTAAATTTAAAATCAATCATTTCAACTCCAATTTCAAGAAATTAAAAGAAAAGAACAGAAAAAGAAGAAGCAGGAGAAGGAGGAAGAGGAGAAGGAAGAGGAAGAAGAGGAGGAGGAAGAGAAGGAGAAGGAGATGAAGAAGAAGAAGAAGAAGAAGAAGAAGAAGAAGAAGAAGAAGAAGAAGGAGGAGGAGGAGGAG
>NW_022196894.1:42786961-42800339 GCF_008632895.1 Mastomys coucha | reverse complement strand
AGAGAAGAAAAGAAGAAGAAGAAATTTAGAATCAAAATCAGTGAACACATGAGAACAGAGAAAATAAACAAAACTTAAGCTGATTCCTTAAAGGGATCAGTAAATGCATGCATACATACTTGAAAAATTTTTTTGAAACAAGTTAAACTAATTTCATGTAACATCTCTCTGATTTCTTAATTGATGAATGTGGGTTATTAATGGTTATTAATTGATCTCAGATTCTTTATCTTATTATACATCTTGAAGTAGAAGAACATAGCTGGTATTTTTGTATTTGAAGAAAAGTCAGTTTGCTTTTACATTGATCAGTCTGCTTAGGAACTATGGTTCTGGAGAAACAGAGCTAAGGGAGAGAGCTCTAGTACTGTAGCTCTGCTGTCCTGTCCTTATAAGGGTTATTTCACTGACTCTGCTTCCCCCCTCTTCCCACTAGTAACTTATAATACTTTTGCTTCAAATGCTTTAAGAAAGTCTCCATAATCTATGGCACCAATGCACAAACTGCCCTGCATCCAGACCATGGTACCCCCTTTCCCTTATAGTGGAGGGGACTGCCCCCTCCTAGGGCAGCTCAGTGTCTCCACTTTACTCTGGATCCAGATGCTTCCCTTCTCAGATCTTCTCTCTCTCTCTCTCTCTCTCTCTCTCTCTCTCTCTCTCTCTCTCTCTTTCTGTCTCTCTTTCTGTCTCTCTGTCTGTCTGTCTGTCTGTCTGTCTCTCTCTCTCTCTCTCTCTCTCTCTCTGTGTGTGTGTGTGTGTCTCTCTCTCTGTCTCTCTCTCTCAATGCAAGTCATCTGTAAAGATGAAACAAGCAAGAAATCTAATAAAGCATTTCTTTTCTGTCAGTCTCTAATCTACAAATTCACAATAATGACTAATATAATAATCTCTTTAGTGGAATATTTGTAAAAACCTGTTTATCAAGAATAATCAGCTTAAAAATCAATGGTAGAGTGTTAAAGTGACCCTATTAGCCTGCAACAAAGGTGTATGCCTGAAACTACAGGAGTCAGGAGGCTGAGGCAGGAGGATTATCATAGTCCAAAGTTAACCTCAAACAATTTCATTTCCTAAAATTCTCAGAATGTCAGACTTACCAGGAACCAAAATACCAATGAAGATCAGTAAGGTCAAAGCTGGAGTCATCCCCAAAGCATGCATCTGGAGTGGAATCTAGTTAAACACAAATCGTAACCCCCTGGGTGGACTCAGTGATTCCAGCTTGGTCAACTTTGTTTATGCTCAGTTCATCCATTTAAGAATGCCTTTTCTTTCTCATTTCCCTATCTTTATCTTCATTTCCAGTCTGCCTCCAGTTGGATGGCTAAGCCTGTACAGGAAAAGATGGCAGTGATGGTTGCTGAAAGATAAAGAAAGAAGCCAAAACATAACTCATTCATTCCCTCGCAGTATTGAAACATTAAGATACAGGTAATGGCAATTCCCCTTTAAAGCAGTAGTTTTTAAAGGGTAAATCGTATACTGGAAAATGAGCAAACCTTATGTGTACAGCTGATGAATCTGTACATCTACGTGAATTTGGACAAGCTTTTCCCAAATTTCCAAAATGTGCTGACATTTTGTTACTCAAAGCTCCCAACATGCCTTTCCTTGGTATTGGTTCTCAAGAAGCAAACACAGCTCTAACATCTATGGCATTTGCTCATTTTCTCAGTTAATGAGCTTTACATAAACAAAATGAGTTACTGAACTCATCCCTGCATGCTAGTTTGCACTTACCAAAGAATATGTTAACTTATTCAGGAGTTTCTCTGTAAATTCCAATTGGCTTATTTAATGACTTCCTCCAGTCAGTCGAAGGACTAGAACCCATGTCCTCAGGTTTGATAGCAATCACCTTTTCCCACTTAGCTGCCTCACTGTCCATGTTTCTTATTTTCTTAATGTGCAAAAATATCCTCTTCCTTCTGTTTTTAGGTGGCACTGTGTGTTGCCAACATTCATATTCTGTAATTTTTTTTTCTGTTGCTAAAAGGAGCAATCATTTTTAAACTTATGTTTGTTTTCCCAAATCACTAACTTTTGATGAAAATGATAGACTTTTTAGCATATTCCAGTGGAAGGATTATAGCCAGGCTCTGGGATTTTAATCTGCTCTGTGTGTACACCAGCAGCCACTCCACAGCAGAATGACAGCTGAGGTTTAGGTGATTATCTGTTTCTGGAGAATCTTTCACCTCATGCTTTTAAGTGTAATGAGATGGAAGAATTCTGTCACCATTGAAATCTTTGAACTCCCTTCACTGGAACAGAGTCTGAATCACAACTTCTGAACACATGAGACATGGAAGAACTTCAAGGCCAAGTGGTCTGTCTCACTGTTGGGTAAACTGAAGAATGAGGCTCAGGAAAGCTCAGGTTCTTCAGGAGATTGGATCAATCATCTGGGTGGCACTCTAGCACATGGGATATGCATAAAGCTTAAATAACATAGACTGTAAGAAAATAACTCAGATTTAAGCTTCATTGAAGAGTAAATGTTTGAGGTAATTTGCTTTATGATCTTCAGTTAGTAAGAAAACAAACAAACAAAAACAAAAACCACCTCTTTAATGTCTAAGTAAAGCATCACATATCTCATGCCTGTGAATTCATTCTTATTGAAAACTGTAATACTACAGATAAAGCTTAAAACATTCTCATTTTCAAATGTGGCTATTGGTATCAGTAAATTGTGAACCTTCTAGAATGTTTTCCTCTAATACACACAATATGAAAGATGCTCACTTTATTGGTTATTCATAGATAAATGCTTAAGTGATTCATGCCAGTGTTGGTCACCCATTGTTCCAGAGGCTGGTGAACAATGTTCTCCAAGGCATGGGGAACTGTCACAGTCAGGTTTTGCCCCAGAGTTAATTTATCAGCATCTTTAACTAAAATCGCCATGGCTGCCACTATCTGTAGACAAGCAGGCCACCCAGCAGGAACAAGGTCTAATTTCTTTGACAGTTAGGTAACTGGCCACTTCCAGTGGCCCAGTCGCTGAGGGAGCACTCTCTTGGCTAACCCCCTAATTTCTGCTACATAAAGGTTGAAAGGTCTGCTGGCATCAGGCAGTCCTAGAACAGGGGCCTCCAGTAAAGCCTGCTTAATCACATCAAAAGCCTATTGCTCTTCTTCAATGGAAGGGCTGTCTGTTTTTAGTGAGGGGGTAGAGGGGGACAGCCCATTCAGCAACCCCTGGAATCCATAGCCGGCAGAACCCATTGTGCCCAGGAATTCCCATACCTGTTTGGGGCTCTGTGGAGGAGGGATGTGTAAGATGGTCTTTTTTCGAGGATTGGAGAGCCAGCGCTGGCTGTCTTTCATCAGGTAGCCCAGATAACTTACTTTTCTCTGGCAGATTTGGGCCTTCTTGGCTGAGGCTCTGGATCTTAATTCTCCCAGCTCCTACAACAGGTGTTTAGCCCCCTTTATACAGTCCTCCTTAGTCTTGGACCCCAGATTTCTTCACAAGCAGGAGGAGAGTATTCCAAGCCGATTGGTACTTCCACAGGATCGCTTGTTCTAGAAGCCCAGTAATGTGGGGCCTGATACCAACCCGGGCCTCCCTCAACATCAGATATTGGTGTACAGACACTGGAAGGCTTGGGCTCTGAGCTCCACATGGATGGGGGGCTGGTTAGTGGCCCTCCCCATCCCTGCTGTCTCAACCCAAGCCTGGGGAAAGGCCTCAAACAATCTAGGGCCTAGGGTGCCCTGTCCAAGATCTCAAACAACTTGTATTCATCCTCTAGCCTGAGAGTCAGGACTCTGTAGATTCCCTCCCTGTTGCTTTTCTTTCTTTCTCTTTCTCTGCTCTTTTCTCCTCCTCTGCCTCCCTGTTATGGTAGACTTTCTCAGCAACCTGCACTAAATCCCTCAACGGCTTATCCTGTCTTTCTATCCTCTGAATATTTTTCCTGATATCTTTACTAGCCTGGTCCATAAAAGCCATTGTCACAGCAGTTTATTTGTTCCTTGCTGCTGGGGTCATAGGGTGTATATTGGCAGAATGCCTCTATGAGCCGCTCTAGAAAGGCTGTAGGTGACTCATCTGGTCTCTGCTTAACCTCACATTCCTTGGCCAAATTTGTGGGTCATCATGCAGCCCCCTTGAGACCTGCCAGTGGAGTCTGGTGGTAGACCTTTAGGTGCCCTTTACCTTCTGCCATATTAAAGTCCCAGTCAGGTCTATTCAGGGAAAGCCTGCTGTCCACCACAGCCTGGTCAATCAATGATGCCCCCATGTCTCTGGCTTCTGGATTCCTACATTATAAGTAAAACAGTCTCAAAGAGATCAACCATCCATTTCGAAAAGGGGGTTGTGCCTTCCAGTTGTACAATTGGCCAAAGAGAAGAGCCAATATTGCAAAGCCTTTTCCAGAGATTGCCATTTTCCAGAGGCCCATATGCCCTCAGTGAGAAAGATATCATAGTATCAGGACAGGGGGGTGTGGCTCTCAGGTCTCCTCCCATTCCTGACTCTGGTGAAGGGGGGATGCAATGACCCCGGTCTCATATGGGCTGAGGATCCCAGAACCGGTACTGGCGCTGGCGGGTCATGGGTACTATGGTAGGGAGATTTGGAGTAAGAGGGCCTTGGAGTAACAGGTCCCCTGTTGAAGAGTCTTGAAGGATCAGAAGTTTCTCAGGTTCGAATCTCTCCTCCCATGCTTCTTTCTTCCTGACAGCCAGAACCTGTGAGGTGGGTCTTGGGAAAGAAAGTCTTTTATGTATGAGGGAGAAGGGGAGGGGGTCCTCCACTTCATTCTTCTAGGTAACTATATAGGGCCCATCGTCCAGGTGCCCTAAGGATCCTGGCCTAAAGACTCTCTCCTCTACTGCTTTTGATCACCTGCAAGTCAAAAGTCCCTACGAGTGGGTCATGTGAAGCAGAGAGTAAATAACTTGTCTTTCAGTCTGTCCATTGTCCAAAAAGTATCAATCTAAGTCCAAGAACAAAGAACAAGATACCAACAAACACAGAGGAAAAACAATCACCACATAGACAGCTCCACTGTGCCATGGGCAGGCGTCCAGGTCTAAGAACACAGAGAAAGACAATCAACACAGAGTACGTCCCTTTCATGGGCCCAGTTACAGACACTAAGTGCTCCTGCACAAATGGCAGGAGTCATATAAACCAGGTTATAGCAAGACTTGGCTCCTGCCGATACTGTCTTGCCATTTCCAGAAGGAGCAGAGCCTTCCCAACTCCCTTCATTCCCCTGGCAGTCTTGACATTAAAGCATGTCTGCCCATCACACTTGACCACACTACACCAGACACTGTAGGCTCTCCAAGCCTCCCAACACTTGCAATCAAAAGTTCAAATGGACTTACAGACTCAGACTTTGACGAACAGAACGACAAACAGGAACCTCAGTAAAAACTCGTGACCTCCAATTCACCACTCCAGTGTGTTCCCACATAGAGTCATTTCCTGACCAATGCACCAAATGTAAGACTCTGCTGAGCCTTAGCTTACTGGAGACCCCCTGAGTGAACCACACAGAGCCAGAATCAATGCAAAAAGCAAGAGGAATTTATTGTTCCAGTGCACTGGGGTCTTCCTAGACCCAAAGGAGAGGTGGCAATCATTCTGTTTCTTTTTAAATCAGATATTCATTCATCAACTTTCTATTGCTATGAGAAAATATCTAAGAAAATCATCTGAAAAAGCCCCTGGTTATAGAAGCTTCTATTTGTATTGGACCTATAGTGGGTAGTACATCAAGGTGCAGGTTGTAAGACAGAGCAGGGTGGTTTACCTTATGGGAGCTGGGAAATAAAGGATGGAAGGAAGGCTAGGGTCCCATATCCACTTCCAGGGCACATGCTAATGAACCAAATTTCTTCTATTTGTGCCCCTCCCACTTCTGCTTCTTAAACATTTCCATTGCCTTCTAATAGTCCTACAGTTGTCAAACGAAACCTTTAACATTATGCTTTTGGGGGTGGTTTAAGACCCTCAATTATAAGAGCTTCACTAATGAATAAGAGCAACTCATTTAAAATATTTTGCTCTTATATGTTTGAACACAATGTATATTTCCCATCATTCTGTATGTATAGGTATCTTAAACTTAGTTACAGATATGTACATTAATTAGATATACACATAAAGGATATACACATTTAAACCTACAGCACTATCAGATTAGCTTTCATGATTTGTGTACCAGCTTGTACTTTCACCAAGGCACTCATTTCTCTAGTTCTTCACAAGCATTTAATAACAAATATTTCAGCATTGAGCAAATTCTCCATGCTGCTCATATTAATATTGCTTTGCAATATGGAAAAAAAACAGGATAGCTTAAACAATCCTGTACAATAAAAGAACTTCTGAAGGTATTTCCACCCCCAACTTCAAGCTGTATTACAGAACAATAGTAATAAAAATTGCATAATATCAGTGTATAAAATGATAGGTTATCAATGGAATCGAATTGGAGACCCAGAAATAAATCCACACTCCTATGGACACTTGATTTGTGACAAAGTAGCCAAAAACATACAATGGAAAAAAAAATGATGCTGGCCTAACTGGATGTTTGTATGTAAAAGAATGCAAATTGATTCATATTTATCACCCTGCATAAAACTCAAGTCCAAGTGGATCAAAGACCTTGACATAAAACCAAATACACTACATTTAACTGAAGAGAAATTGGAGAATAGCCTTTAACACATCTGTACAGGAGAAAACTTCCTGAACAGAACACCAATAGCTCAGGCACTAAGATCACCAATTGATATATGGGAGCTCATAAAACTGAAAAGCTTCTGTAAAGCAAAGGATACTGTCAGTGAGACAAAACAGCAGCCTACAGATTGGGATAAGATCTTCACCATTTCTAGGTTGCTTAGAGGGCTGATATCCAAAATACATAAATAACTCAAGAAGTTAGACACCAACAAAAAAAATAATCCAATTTAAAAAGTAGGATACTGAATTCAATAGAGAATTCTCAACAAAGGAATTTCCAGTTGCTGAAAAACAGTTAAAATAATGTTCAACATCTTTAGTAATCATGAAAAAGCAAATGAAAATGATTCTGAGATTCTACCTTACACCCATCAGAATGGCTAAAATAACAAATCTCAATGGATTAGGGTTAGGTTGCTTGCTCTTTGGTTAGTAGTTCAGTCTTTGGGAGCCACCAATGGTCCAAATTAGTTCACTCTATTGTTGTTTTTGTGGAGTCCCTATACCCCTTGGGTCCCTCAATCCTTCCTGCAACTCTTTCACAAGAATTCCTGAGGTCTGTCTAATGTTTTGCTGTGGTTCTCTGCATCTGTTTCTGTCCACTAGTGTGTGAAGCCTCTCATAGAACAGCTGGTTAGGATGTAGAGCAATGGGAATATCTCTTTCATTGCTGGTGGGAATGAAAACTTATATAACCACTCTGGCAATCAATTTGGTAGTTTCTCAAAAATTGGGAATAGCTCTATGCCAAGACCCAGCTTTACCCCTCCTGGGCATATACCCAAAATATGCTCCACCATCCCACAAAACCATTTGTTCAAATCTGTTCATAGCAGCTTTATTCATAATAGCCAGAAACTGGAAACACCACAGATGTCCCTCAACTGAAAGATGGATAAAGAAAATGTGCTTCATTTACACAATGGAATACTAGTCAGCTGTTAAAAAAACAAGGACATCATGAAATTACCAGACAAGTGGATGGAACTGAAAATATCCTGAGTGAGGTAAGCCAGACTCAAAGGACATGCATGGTATGTGCTCACTTATAAGTGGATAATAGCCATAAAGAATGCTATAATCCACAGACCAAAAGAAGCCAAATAGCAAAGAGGGTTCTAGAGAGGATGCTTGAATCTCACTCAGAAGGGTGAGTTAAAATAGATATTGGAGGTGGATGGAGGGAGGGAACTGGATGGGAGAGAGAATGTAGATGAGAATAGGGTGAGGGATAAGGTATAGGGAAAACAGAGGAAAAAGAATGAAAATAGGCAGCTGGCAGGAGGAAAGGGCCATCTCTAGGTCCTGCCAGAGACCAAGGACAGGGAAGACTCCAGGGAATCTATGGAGGTGACACTAGCTGAGGCTCTTAGCAGTAGAAGATATGAACCCTTAAGTAGTCACCTCCCGTAACCACTCAGGACTTCCAGTGGAGGAATAGGGACAGCAACCCACCCACAAAACCTTCAACCCAAAATGAGTCCTGCCTACAAGATGTGCAGAGACAAAGATGGAGCAGAGACTGAGGGAATAAATTCCTGACATTGTTGACGATGCTCTATTATGCTTACATACAGGAGCCTAACATAGCTGTTCTCTGAAAGCCTCCACACACTAGTGGACAGAAACAGATGCAGAGAACCACAGCAAAACATTAGACAGACCTCAGAAGTTCTTGTGAAAGAGTTGCAGGAAGGATTTAGAAACTCAAGGGGTATAGGGACTCCACAAAAACAATAGAGTGAACTAATTTGGACCACGGTGACTCCCAGAGACTGAACTGCTAACCAAAGAGCAAGCAACCTAATCCTACCACATATAAGTAGTAGATGTGCAGCTTGGACTTCATACAGATTCCCCAATAACTGGAGCAGGGATTATCCCTGACTATGCTGAATGCCTGTGGATCCCATTCTCCTTACTGGGCTGTCTTGTCTGGTTCATTGGGATGGTATACACCTAGTCCTGCAGTGACTTGATGTACCAGGGTGGATTGATACTGGAAACTTGGAGGGTTGGGTGGGATTGGGGAAGATGGTTGGTTCTGCCTTCTCAGACGAGAAAGGGAAAGGCCTGTGAGTGGAGGGAGAACAGGAGGGAGGGGCAAGCTGTAATCAGGATTTAATATGAATAAATAAATTATGTATTTATATAAATAATGATATATTCTTTATATTACTATATATATGTATATATATGTATATATACATATATATATATCCAAAATAAAGTAATTATTCATTGGCATCCTGAATCTATTAATTCTTATGCCATAGGTCTGCAATTACTCATCCTGTATGCCAGGTTGTCAAGAGACCTGCTAAAGAAGAGAGCCAAGTTTTTCCCACCTCTAGTTACATGTGGTGTTATCCATCAATTCCCTTCCTTCACTTCAGGAGAGTGCCACTTTGAAGAATTAGAGGTTCAAAAGAGGTCATGGGAATAAAGTAGAGCATAAAAGAAACACACTTTCTCCCTTCAGCCAGTCTGAAACTGAAGAAAGATAACTACCTTTGAGTCCCTGTATAATACTGTAGAATAGCTACACAGCCTATCAACTATACACATTGATTCATAAAAATGATCCTTGGTTTTCTACAAGAATGCAACTCTTCCCCATTATCCCATACCATTGGGAACTATGGAAACTAGCTAGTAAGGAGGAAGATTCCAGCTTAGTTCCAGATAGCTTTCCCCATATATTGCATCCAAGGTGTGCTGTGCCTTCAGAAGTAGGGTCTTATGATTTATGAACTTTATTTCTTTCTTTACTCACGGCGGAGTCACTTTCCTGTTCCTTCTGGAGTTTTCTGATCCCAGAACAATTCTACTTCCTCCTTCTCATATTCTTCCCAGTTCTCATGAAGAAGCAAATCTAGAAGGGAAGAGTATTGTGAAGGAGCTCTGTGCTACAGCCTGTATTCTACCACTTCTATTGGAACTTCAGTGGTCTTGATTGCAAAACAGTTGAAAATGTTATTGTAACATCTGGCCTCATAGTGAGATGATTACAAAAAAATGAAACAGGTGTATCTATAAGTATTGCATTCTGTCTCCTTTTCATAATTAATCCTTAGAGTTGTAGACCATATAATTCTGGTCTATGATCATATTTCATACTTTGGAAGGGTTTTCTTGGATCAAGTGTCTAACTAGACCAGTTCTCCTTGTTCTGAGAGCATTACCTTTGAGGTTGGATTAATGAGTTCTGTCTCTGAATGGAGCTCAGAATTCTGGTACCTTTACCATGTGGTTACTGTGAAATATACCATACTAGAAATTTTACTAAGAGTCCTCATCATGAAAGGTCCAGGTCTCACATGATGTGTTAATTATCTGCCTCTTTTATTGAGATAGATGGATAGAGAGCTCTGCTATCAAGATGATGTAACTATTGCCACTATGTCCTACTTCCAGATACCAATGGTTTAAATTTAAAATTTAAATTTAAAATTTAAATTTAAAACCAGACTTGTCTAAATACTTAATAATAAACTCCACAAGCTAGCAAGAATACCTTTAGTATGTGGCTCATGCACATTCCAGCTAAGTCATCCTTCCCTTTATTTAAGAAGATCTCCTTGTACTCTATAAGCACTATGAAATTTCACAGGAGACTCTAGTATACCCTGTTTTAGCATTAGTGACACTAATGCTAACCCTAAGGATTAATTATGAAAAGGAGACAGAACGCAATACTTATAGATACACCTGTTTCATTTTTGAGAGTTGATTTGAAGTGCTAAGATGTTTTGCATACTCTTGATCTCAATAAATTCCCCTAACCTTGTTGGACTAGAAAATAAGTCAGCCTGCCATTGCAACTAATATCCATTGTCTACGCCGGTGAGAGGCTGGGGATTGGGAAGCAGTTTCTTCCTTTCCTTCATTCT
The DNA here is from genome assembly GCF_008632895.1 of Mastomys coucha. Taxonomy (NCBI): domain Eukaryota; kingdom Metazoa; phylum Chordata; class Mammalia; order Rodentia; family Muridae; genus Mastomys; species Mastomys coucha. The sequence continues at coordinate 42,789,725 of NW_022196894.1, read as the reverse complement.
GTCTTTCTTCCTATATCAAATGCAACACTGCTTATTTAAACCCAAACTCATGTGTAGGGTTTACAGACTGTGTTGTCCCTAAATTCATATATTGAATTCTCTTTCAAGATAGAGTTTCTCTGTGTAGCCATGACTGTCCTGGAGGAGCTCAGCTCTATAGACCAGGCTAGCCTTGAGCTCACAAAGATCCAGCTACCTTTGCCTCTCAAGTGATGGAATGAGCCACACACTGCCCCAGCCATATGTTGAAATGTTCACTGCCTCCAAAATTAATAGTACTAGGAAATAGATTATGACATAAAGGTGGATCCTCTTAGAGAGAGAGATAGAGACAGACAGAGAAAGATTCCTGAGACATCCTTGGCCACCAGAACTGTAATAAACTTTTTTTTTCATTTGTAATAAATAGGGGTAATCTGTGAAAGAAGACCCAATGGAATAAGTGGGAAAATTTCATACAAAGTATCTTCATTCTCCACTGATTTTATGACAGCAATAGAAATCATAGTGACTCAGATTGAGTGGAGTTACTTTGGAACACATGTGAGGGTACACCTGAGATTGTGAAAGATGAGTCATCCTACTAATATCTCCTGAAATTGTTTCATTATCATTAAGGGAAGAATAATCCATAACATGTACATGAGTAATACACAACCAAGTGTTATGATAGATGATGTGTTAGAATGGCGGGTGGCATCAGAACATACCACACACTAGGCCCAAACAGTTCCACGTGTAAGAGGTTTAATTGAGAAGGAGAGAGGGGGGAAGTAGCGCAGAAAGAGAGGAGGGAGAGAGAGAGAGATGGAGGAATGTTTCCCGTATATATATATGGGTTGTGATGTAGTGGCCACAGGTAAAGGTGGGAGGTGAGCCCAATGGATTCTGGGAATATGGTGGCTGTTGCTCTGGCAACAGGACTGTGGACCCGCCCATGCATCACCACAGGCTTTGGATGTCCTGATGCTAACAATAGTAAACCTTGTAATTGACCAAATAAGTGATTGTTTCAATTAGAATGAAATTCGGCTTGTGCAAAATAAAACCCAAAGCAGCAGTGGTGTGAAAAACAGTTTATTGTCTATCACATTAAGAAAACATAATAGATGGTCTGCAGTTGGTGAGCAACTCTATTGTCATCAGGCCCCAGTCCTTCTATTGTTCCTCTTTTCCACTTCATTTAGGAGCTGCCATCTTCAGTGTCATCCATGGCTCAGGTTAGCTCTGGGACCTTCCGGCACCACATCTGTACTGCAGTTCCACAGATAAGTTAAGAAGCAAAAGAAAATCCTTTCTTTTCTTTAGAGGGTTGTCCCAAAAATATCACACATATCATTTGCCAGAGCAAATGATCAGGGTCAGATGTAAGGTAAACTGAAATAGGCTACTATCTACATCTATCTTTACAAAATCGGAGATGTGTTATTGAGCAATGTATGAGTTACTTAATGCCACAATTGTGCTACATGATAAGCAACCAGAGGAAATGAATGGCAATGACGGTTCTGTTAGGAATCATCATAGGACAAGCTCATAACCAGCAGGTGATCTTCCTGAGATGATTCTGTTTTGGATTAATAAATAATCCATGACAGATTTGCTCCTATAGGCAAGGCCCAGGAGAAAATCAATTTAGGAAAGATTCCTGCTATTAATATGCTTTTCCTGTTATTATTAAACATATTTAACAATCAGTAGGTATTAGCCCAGCTTTTGAGCAGAATAACAAAGATGTTCTTATAGAGGGTCCGCTATAAGGTCTTTTGTGATAGGAAACTGCAATGAGAACTCAGCCAATCTCCCATGGGTCACCATCTAATTGCTTTAGATAACATTCTACTACTTGGAGCATATTCCAAGAGGTTGTAAAATCATGAACCAAAGGTCATAAAAAGAGAACTAATGGCTTATTATAGGTGCTAGGGCAGAAGATAAAATATTGACTGGTTTATCTATACAAAACTTCACTAGTAACTTAGTTATGGTTTTTAACTCTCCATGAACCTGTGGAGCTGTGACAGGTGATGAATTTTTAGCCAGATAATTACTACTAATGGATACGCATGTAAACATTTTTTGTTGTTAACTTCTTGTTTGGTTTATGATTTGAATTTATGTGTAAACTTATGATAACTTTTTGCCATGTGATCATGTATTCTAAAAGATATATAAGTGTTAAGAACAAAGAGAGATGTGCTCAGGATCATTATGCTTCCCCCTTTTTTTCTTAGGGATCTTTCATAGGTGACTTATTACAACTTAGAAATAAACACTAAATTCACTTTTCAAAGTGTCCCTTTTTCTTCCTTTCACTTCAACTAGCAGGCTGAAAATTAGAGCCTTGTAATTCCTGCAGAGATAGAACAAAGGCTACATTATTAATCCCCCTGCCCCCCACTGTTAGGCTGCAGGTGTTAATCACCTAAGCCAGCAGCTTTTGAGGGGGGATGTAGGAAGTAAAGAGTTATATTTGTTTTGCTGTTTAAACTGCAACATTCAAGTGTACTGAAGGTACAACAGAAATATTATAATATTATAGGGAGTGAAAAAGTCATCATTGCTTCTTGTCTTCCTTCTGTTCCTCTGATATATTTTTATGCAATAATATTTGGAAGATGCAAATAAAATCATAAAAAAATACACTGGCATACAAAACTGGGTGCTAACTTAACTTCTCAAGAAACTAAGAATTAAATGATTCATTTTGTGTTATTTTAAAATTTTAACTCAGCCGGGCGGTGGTGGCGCACGCCTTTAATCC
>NW_022196894.1:42779193-42786951 GCF_008632895.1 Mastomys coucha | reverse complement strand
AATTTGTTGTCTATATTAAAAATTTTAACTCATCATCTAAAAAGAGATAGTAGAAATGAGTCATGAGAAAAATCATGTTTTCATGTTGAGTTGTTCTAACTTAGTCCTATCATATCTTCTTGTATGAATGAGCAAGTGTTATGCTTAACTTAGCTTAATTTTAACTTTGACTTAGAGTCTTAACTTTCAAGGTCTTCTCTAGAAAGTAAAATAATACAAGAGGTATAGTATATGCTTTATATGATATGATGTATGTTAATGTTCACAGCGGCCTTATTTGTGAGAGCCAGAAGCAAGAGACAATCCACATGTCTCACAACAGAAGAATGGATACAGAAAATGTGGTTCATTTACACAGTGGAATGCTGCCCAGCTATTAAGAACAAGGACATCATGAGTTTTGCAGGCAAATGGATAGAACTAGAAAATATTATCCTGAGTGAGCTGAGACCCAAAAGGACATGCATGGTATGTACTCACTAATAAGTGGATATTAGCCAAAAAGTACAGAATACTGGAGAAACAATCCTCAGAACTTAAGAAGGTTAATGAGCCAAAAAGCCCAAGTGAGGATGGATCAATCCCATTTGGGAGGGAGAAGAAAGCAATCATGGGGGGTGGGGGGGGGAGGATGGACCTGAGTGGCAGGAAAGACAGGGAGAGGAAAAAGAGAAACATGATCGGGTATTGTGGACCGGGGGAAAACAGGACTGAAGCCAAGGCCCAGCAGAAAGAATAGAAACAGGCAACCTCAGGAGGTAGGAGTTAGGGTACCCTATAGAAAGTACCAGAGACCTGGGAGGTGAGACTCTCAGGACCCACGGGGAGGGACCTTAGATGAAGCCAGAAGCTTTAAACCCTCAGAATGAGCAGGAAAGTTTTTAGGACTTCTTAGAAGTTGTCATCAGCGTTCAGTACAGTTAGAGAGCCAGAACATCTAGAGACTATGTCTTTAAAGCCACACGAGAGTCCTACTCTGCGTCTCGTTCCAACCCACTCCAGGCTAGGAGGCTTCCTACACTGCTTACTTGTCTAGGATCAGCACAGTCTCTAGTCTGATGATTTTGACTGAGCCTGCTCAAGTATCTAAGAAAAAGCTGACTAGTGTGGTCATATGGCTAAGGATTAGTCAGTTGAATCTGACCAGATGTGTTTACTACTCCAGGCCTGGTCCATATGTATCCCACGTACAATCCTCTATTCTCCCTGATCACCTGCTGCATAGAAACTGCTCCGAGATCAGAGCCATAAAATAAAAGGGAAGCTTAGAGCAATATGCTTTTATCAACTTCCCTGCCACCATCCACTACATTAGAGTATGACTTGAGCTGAATTAACCTTTTAATTACCAGCAGCAGCTACCATCCTGGTATCTTCTAGTACTGGGCACTCATTTTCTCCATAGACTTTTGACTAAAAATAAAATAGTCCAAATCATTTGCCATTTTACCTATGATATAGTTCTTTTAACTAAAAACATACTCTCATTATAGGAATGCTATGTGTATCCAGTGAAGACAAGGTCTCGATTTAGAGTTGTTAGAGTTCACCAGTGTCTTACCCTTATCCTCACTGATTCATCCCACTCTCTATAAGGCAGAATGCAGACAGCAAATGGATTTTAGACATTAGGGCTTCACACACTAAGGGAAGTGTCAGTATTACCCCCATGATGCAGGCAATGCCTTCTCTGGAATAAAACTTAACTTCTCCTAAAAAGCAGAGATACTGATGTTTAAAAATGGATCCTAGTCATGTACTTCATGATTAATACAAAAGGCAACTGTCATGTTACTTGCTACCAAGCAAGCAACCAAGCAACCAAGCAAGAAAAGAAGGGCAGCAGCTACCTAGTAGACGACTTGAAAGTGTTGCTTGTCATGGTATCTGACAATTCAACTTTTATGATCATGTAAAATGAGCCTGGGAACAAGAAGTTGGTGGAAAACATTCCTGGGGGACTTGAGTGGAAAAAAATTACCCAGCACATCTGGGTAATTAAAAAGAATGAGGTAGTTCTATTTATTCTGATATAAAATTATCTCCAATACTCACTTTATAAGCTTTTTTAAATCCAGAACTCCAGTGTGTTTGGGACAAGATGTCTTGACAAGCAGATATGTGCATATATACATATTTCTAAATAAACATATAATTGCACACACATACCATAGTCATGTCATATACACAGGAAATTCTTTGGGAGAACTCACACGATATTCTTTAGTGATAATGGTTCCTTCGGCAGTTATTTCTTGAGGAAACTCAGTTTTCATCATACTGTATTGCACAATTTGATATTTTACCATGACCATGTGCTTTCTTTGTAATACTTAAATCAGTTCTTCCTAGAATTCACAGGTAACAGCCAAGATTCCAAACTTCCAATGATAGAACTTAAATGCAAATCCATTAGAACATTTGTGCTCTCTAAGAACTTTGGAAGTGCTAATTTCCAAGTAGTCCTTCCAGTGTAGAATTGTAAAGAAAGTAAAGCAGTAAGTATACTGTCTTTTGATTTTTTTTCTTGGTTCTAGATTCCAATGGCTGACAAAGTAAGGCAATCTGTATCATTGACTTTGCCTTGTGATACTGGAAATGTCTCCACCTTGGTCACAGTATCAAAGAGTGGATTGCTCTTCTCAGTATAACTAGCATAAGGCTGCATTTCATCCTTGAAAAAAGCTAAAAGTTAAAATCCATTCAAAAGAGCTAGAAATCATTACCAAAATTACCCATGTTTCTACCATGTTACATCTACTAATGATGCTTATAAGTGTGTCTCTGACCCAGAAGATCAAGGCTTTGTTCTAATGATCTATCACAAGCATTTGTTGATTATTTATATTTTGTGTGAGATGGTTGTTGGGTGAATGTAGACATGTAGAGGAATGAGGTGATATTGAAAGACCCCCGGAGCTCAGGAGACCCTCACTCAAGTCTCGGGATGACACGACCACCCAATAACTCACGAGACACTGATCTTGCTGCAAGCACATGAGGTTTATTTGGGATAGGCCGCGGTACCGGGGTCGAGCTCGTAACCTTGCAGGCCAGAGGAATTCAACCCAGAGCACAAGGAGTAAGGGGTATTTAAAGGGAAAAAATCACAAACCAGGGGGAGTGAGGGGGAATTCCAACACAAGGTATTCAGTAAGTTGGGGAGGGGAACATATTCATTCTAGGAATGTAATCTTCATCTACTGGTCGGTGGGGTGGAGAGCCTTGTGAACCAGTTGACCTTCATTCCTAGTTCAGCCTTCATTGTGGATCAGTCAGGAGGGGCAGGTCTCGGGAACCAGAGCCCTGAGGCTGTGAGTTAGCCAAGTTCCTGGAACTGGCTAGTCTACATTCTTGGCTCGTTACAGAGGTTTTCCATGCCCTTTTAGGTAAAGGTTATATATTATGCATTCCTACTGATACATTTCTATTAAATGTTCTTATTTAAAATTCTAAAATTCTCCAGCCCTTCAATATAAGAAGTATTTCAAAAGAATGAATCAAAGAAAATCAGAAGCTGGTCTTAGGAGACTAAGGAATGGTTGCTTTAAGCTTACAAAAGAGAAAAATTATAGTGGTGTTTCAATGGGGAAGTAAAAAATTAGACACAGTTGCATGGAGAATGGCATATCTACTGGATTTCTTCAGAAATTACAATCCAAACATAGCAAAGTTGTTAAGGTGCAGTTTATCAGATGAAAACATAGGTTGAAAAATAGATAGATGGATAGATACACATTTATATACAGAATTTTCTTGTTCTTATAGTAGTTTCAAATCACTGTACTCCATTCATTTCTGGTAATTTCTGATTTATTGAGACCTACATATTAATTAATCAGAAACTTTTCATTACTGTAATTGTTTATAAGATATGTATTATATGCACTTGATAGATACTTAGCAAAATAAGTATGTCTGGCTACTAACTGCAATATCAGAATTGTTTTGTTCAACAAAAATATGAATACTAATTCAAATTACAGATTATTCTGCTAGATTTAAGACCATGTGGCTTTAAAGTTTGCAAATATTCATTAATTTACCTTACCTCCTCAACAGGTGGAGTAGCTTCCAATTTTGGCAATTTACATTTTCTTAAAAAGAAAAGCAAAACAAAACAATCTGGAGTGACTGCAGGCAACATCATTGTTTAGAATAAACAGTTATAGTCTCAAAATTGTTCTAATAATTAATATGTAAGTCTCAGTAAATCAGAAATGAACTGCCAGAAATGAATGAAATATTCCAGTTTGAAGTTATTATAACCAAGAATTCTGGTTCTTAGGCAAAAAAAGGAAATATTGAGATAGGAGCTTGATGCAATAAAAATTATGTGATACCATCTCTTTGTTATATAAAAATAAGTATTGTACTTATTTCCTCACATTAAGATATTAGCATGTCCTAATTGGCTTAATTCATAGTGCTTGGCCATCTGAGCAATTCATTAAACACTGTCATGATGCAAGATAATCCCATTCTAATATTTCATGTATCCTTTTTGCTTACTAGAACATTGTTGTTCCTCCCTAGTAGTCAGTCAGCCAGCCAGTTAGTCTCATATTTCTTACCCTTTTCTAATCCAATAAGGTTGAAGAAAATTTTCATTAGTTAATACTTGAAACCACTGATTTTCAAAAGACAAATGCATCCTATGATGATCAAAATAATAATAGATGATCTGATGTACCAAATATATGGTTGTAATAATTGGTTACCTGTAATGATAGACAGAAAATTTTTATGGTTCAAATGTGATACGCCCACATAATAATATACTTCTTATTGATAAAATGAAGCAGGAATTCATGTCTGGTACTGAAACATGCTCAAAAACAGGTGGCCAGAAAGATCATGTGCTGTGGGGGAGAGAGAGTGTAGGTCTTCCACTTTTTTTTTTTTTTTTTTTTTTTTTTTTTTTTTTTTTTTTTTTTTTGCTAAATGGACACATAGTCCATTGTCTTCTAAACAATTATTTTATACTCATAAATTAATGCTGCTTTCAATCTTAGATAGAAAAATTATTTTCAGTGGCTGATGGCTAATGCAGGGACCCATAGCTGCTCAAGGTTCTGAGAATAAATGGTTGTTGAATGGAATGCTCAGCCTTAAATGTTGTATCTCTAGCACCCCACCTAGTTTCAAGGAACACAGAGGAAGAGTGGCAAAAAGAATGTAAGAGCCAGAGGATAAGAAGGGCTGTTGTAAAACCCTGTCCTTCCAGCATAAAATGCATGTTGAACTCAAAGCAGCAGGTACAAGACTGGGCCTGTCAACATTCCACCATTCATGAGGGAATGGATCATAGGTTGTCCTTGTTCAATTATATAATTCCCCAAACATACTCATGCAAGCAACCTGGGTTAAATACAATGTGACACACACACACACACACACACACACACACCAACAATGACAACAATACAATATCCATAGCATGAATATCTACACATAACACACACATGCATAAGAAAAAGTAGGATGGGGCATGTTGAGAAGAAGTTCAATGGAAGGAAAGACAAAGGCTAATAAGAGAAACATTATGCATGCACATGTGAGTGTGTGTGTGTGTGTGTGTGTGTGTGTATCAAAATTTTAAGGATAAAAACTTTAAAAAATGTGTCTCAGATCTTTCAGAGACTAACTAAACATCTATCTCTTTATTCAAAAAAGCGAAAAAAAAACAAGAAATCACTTTGGGGAAAATAAAAATGATGCAGGCAGTTCTGTTGCTTGCTGTTTTTGCAGAGTGCTAAGAACCCTATTTCCTTGGAGAGAAAGAGAAGGGACTGGCAGAGTACCCAGTAACTCAGAACATTCCATATATATATATGAAATATATGTGTATAAATTCATATTATTCAGAATTGTACACTGTGAATGGGAAGCCGTATTGTTCAAAGACATTACTTGTAACTGCCATTCTGTAACCTGAAACACAATTGGTTTCAGAGACAAGATGAAATGAGCAGGAAAGCCTGGTGCTCACTTTGAATAACTGCAAGAAAATCAAGAAGAAAAGAATCACCACAATAAGTATTTACTCAATAAGTATAAAACATAAAAGTATTGATGTATTATATCAATAATCTGAGAGTTAAAGTCTACACTTCACTGAAGTATGAAAATATTTTATGATGGTGGTGGTTTTTTGCCTTTTTTATTAGATATTTTCTTTTATTACATGTCATATGATATCTCCTTTCCCAGTCTCCCCTACAAAAAAAATTAAAAAAATAAAATAAAAAGAAAACAGAAACAAAAACATAAACAAAACAAAAAACCCTCTTCCCTCCACCCTCCCCCTGCTCACTGACCCACCCTCTCCTGTTTCCTGGCCCTGGCATTCCCCTACACTGGGGCATAGAGCCTTCACAGGGCCAAGGGCCTCTCCTCTCATTGATGACCAACTTGGCCATCCTCTGCTACATATGCTACTGGATCCATTAGTCCCATCATGTGTACTCTTTGGCTGGTGGTTTAGTCCCTTGGAGGTCTTCCAACAAAAATAAAAGAAGATAGCCACATGAACAGAATTCTAATTCTAACAACAAAAAGAACAGGAAGCAACAATTACTTTTCCTTAATATCTATTAATATTGATGGACTCAATTCTCCGACAAAAAGACATAGACTATCAGACTGGGTATGTAAACAGGACCCAACATTTTCTTGCATACAGGAAACCCACCTCAGTGACAAAGACAGACACTACCTCAGAATAAAAGACTGGAAAACAATTTTCCAAGCCAATGGTCCCAAGAAAAAAGCTGTAGTAGCCATACTAATATCAAATAAAATTGACTTTCACCCCGTAAGAGATCAAAAACAACAAGAAGGGAAACTCCATACTCATCAAAGGTATGATCTACCAAGATGAACTCTCAATTCTAAACCTCTATGCTCCAAATGCAAGGGCATCTATATTCATAAAGGAAACTTTACTAAAGCTCAAAGCACACATTGGACCACACACAATAGTAGTGGGAGATTTCAATACCCCACTCTCTGCAATAGACAGACCATGGAATCAGAAACTAAACAAAGACACAGTGAGACTAACAGAAGTTATGAAACAGATGGATTTAACAGATATCTACAGAATTTTTTATCCTAAAACAAAAGGATATATCTTCTTCTCAGTACCTTCTCCAAAATTGACCATATAATTGGTCACAAAACAGGCCTCAACAGATACAAGAAGATTGAAATAATTCCCTGCATCCTATCAGATCAACATGGACTAGGGCTGATCCTCAATAACAACATAAACAATAGAAAGCTCACATATACACAGAAGCTTAACAACACTCTACTCAATGATAACGTGGTCAAGGAAGAAATAAAGAAAGAAATTAAAGACTTTCTAGAGTTTAATGAAAATGAAGCCACAACATACCCAAAGTTATGGGACACAATGAAAGCAATCCTAAGAGGAAAACTAATAGCTTTAAGTGTCTCCAAAAAGAAACTGAGAATATACACCAGTAATTTGACAGCACACCTGAAAGCTCTAGAACAAAAAGAAGCAAATTCACCTAAGAGAAAGTTATATATTATATCTAAGGCAGGAAATAATAAAACTTAGGACTGAAATAACCAAATGGAAACAAAAAGAACTATATACAAAGAATCAACCAAACCAGGAACTGGCTCTTTGAGAAAATTAACAAAATAGATAAACCCCTAGCCAGACTAACTAGAGGGCACAGAGACAGTATCCTAATTAACAAGATCAGAAATGAAAAGGGAGAC
>NW_022196894.1:42773672-42778436 GCF_008632895.1 Mastomys coucha | reverse complement strand
ATCAAAGGGATACAAATTGGAAAGGAAGAAGTCAAATTATCACTATTTGCTGATGATATGATAGCATAATCAAGTGACCCCAAAATTTCCACAAGAGAGCTCCGAAACATGTAAACAACTTCAGCAAAGTAGCTGGATATAAAATTAACTCAAGCAAATCAGTGGTCTTCCTCTACACAAAGGATAAACAGGCGGAGAAAGAAATTAGGGAAGCAATACCCTTCACAATAGCCACAAATATTATAAAATACCTTGGTGTCACTCTAACTAAGCAAGTAAAAGATCTGTTTGACAAGACCTTCAAGTTTCTGAAGAAGGAAATTGAATGAAGTTCATTTTTAAAAGGCATTTAGAGAGGTACAGATTAGAATTATTTAGTACTGGCAATACTTTTCACTTGATACAAAGTTGCAAAATACTTCTCAGGCACAGCACTGGATTTCCTAGCTTTAGAGAAATGTCTAAATAAGCTGCTCAAATTGTCTTCCATGTTCTGAACTATTCATTATCTACTACGGAAGAATAAATTAAATACCAGTTCCCTCCCAAGGAAGTAGCAACTGCTCTGTAATCCTACCACTCAGGCAGCAGATAAAGGCAGAATATGAACTTAAGGCTACAAAGAGAGATCTGATCTCAGAAGAAAAAAAAAGATGGAGTAAAAAAGAAGAAAACAGAGAAAAAGAAAGGAAAAACAGGTAGACAGGCCTGTACATAGCTCAGAAGGTAAAAGCACATGCTGCCAAACCTGAGGACCAAATTTCTATCCCATATGGTAGAAGGACATGTTGTTCTCTGGCCCCTACAAACTTACTATGGCACATGGACACACCACACACACACACACAAATATGCATACTAAAGGCAAAAAAATTAAAGAAGGTACTCACCACCTCTACTCAGATCTATGAACAGAGTCTGGTTACCAGTCAAATGAGAGACAAAGCAGGACACAGCAGACACATTGTTCTGCTCCCAGTGGCACGTGCTCCTGACAGTCACAGTGCCATTGCTGTGTGATTCATCCTTAGTGACACAATCCCCATCTGGAGTCCAAGAGATTTGCACAGCAGGCTTGCCTGAAATTGCCTCACAAACTGCAGTTCTATTTTTCCCTGGAGAGTAGCTTACCTCAGGGGGCACTGGAGAGATGGATAGGAAATAAAGATTCAGTCTTGTCACAAATTAAAAGGACATTTCTTTCTAACTAAAATTGGTGACCTGAAATAGCACAATATGTGACATTGTCACTTACCCAGCACTTGGAGGTCATAGACTTTTTGGAAATTTCCTTCAGGTGTTGCTATCTCACATGAGTAATTCCCCTCATGCTGGAGGGCCACTGCACTGATCTGAAGGTCAGGACTGAGGTCAGGTGTGAAGACCCAGGTGATGTTCCTGCCCAAGCAGTTGATTTCATTGGTCTCCATTGTGTCTATTTTGTAGGACATTATGCAGGAAGGCTGGCCTCTGGGTATTATCGTCCATGTTATTAATACTGCTTTTTTCAGTGGAATTGAAGAGCAGCAGAGCAGAGCCTTTGTACATAGAAGGTGCATCTGTACCGACACCATAGTGTTAACTGGATACACACAGAGAGAGAATGAGAATGAGAAAAGGAGACCTTGTGAGTTAGGTCTATCCACACTAACTTATGTGAACTTACACTAGAACAGTGCTTGACTAATGGAAGTATTACAGCAAGAGTAGATTTTCTCACACTTCTTTGTTTCTGTATGTTCAATCTATCAGAATTAAATATGCTATTCATCTTCTAAATAAAGGTTCAGGCATATGGGCTATGCACATCTTGCACCATAAATACTCACATTGCTTATACACTGATATAAATCATCTATGATGGATACAAGTTTGCTGAGTGGTGATTACATGAGAAAACTATCTGTCACTATCACTTGTGACAAAAGTCTTTTGTTTTGTTGTTTTGGGAGGGTTTTTTGTTTTTTTTTTAATGTTTGTTTGTTTCTTAGGGTTTTTTTTTTTTTCAAAACACTGTTTTTCTAGACAGCCCAGGCTGTCCTAGAAATCACTCTGTAGCCCAGGATGGCCTCGAACTCAGAAATCTGCCTGCCTCTGCCTCCCAAGTGCTGGGATCAAAGGCATGTGCCACCAAAGCCTGGCTAAAAGACAATATTGTCATCACTTTAACAGGAACAGAACTTGATGGGAACAAGCCCTGCTTATGATAAACATTGCATTAATATCTCCACTGTCTTATTTCAATATCACTTGCCTCTTTGGGGAATTCAAGTCCTCACAAGTCACATCCAAATAAAGGTCACCTAATCAGACGAAGAAAGAAATTCTTCAACACAGACCTGGGAGGGTACTAACGCCATAGTCTTTCCATCACTCCCTCTAAGGTGGCAAAGGTTTAGAGGCAAGTGTTCAGGGTCCCTCACACCATAACACTACATCACCAGACGCTGCTACTCATCCTCAATCTGTCCAGCAGCCAAGGCGTTAGTCACTGTGTCTAAGCAAGGTCAACTCTCCATTCCCACAAGATAGGCAAGAATTTTACCTTCTGCCACAGGAGATGAGTTGTTCTGTGTTTTTTGCTTCTTATCAGTGCAAGTTAACTCTAGAAAACATTTAAATACAAGTCCTTAAATTATTTAAATGATTCTAATCAAAGTTTTATCATCACTGATATGTCAATATCTTGAATATTGCATTTAAAAGACATTAATCAGCTGTTTCCCATTCATAAGTAACTTTATTTTGCCAAATAGTTTACAGTAGCCCTGCCTTCCTTCTTCCAGCTCCTTGCCAGGTCCAGTGTAGGCATACCACACAAGCTGACTTCATTAAACTCTTTCTTCAGATGTCATCCCTAAATTAAAGCCACATGATCCTATGCACCCTGCACCTATATAGTAGATTTGCAGCTTGATCTTCATGCAGGTCCCTCAACAACTTGAGCAGAGCTGTCCCTGAATTTCTTGCCTACCTGTGGATCCAGGCCCCCTAACTGGGCTGCCTTGTCTGGCCTCACTGAGAGAGGATGCACCTAGTCCTTCAGTGACTCATATGCAGGAGTTGGGGAGTGATACCCAGGGGGCTCCTTCTCAGAGGAGAAGAGAAGGTGAATTAAGGGAGGAGGTGGAAGAGGGGGTACTGGAATGAAGGAGATGATATTGGGTGTAAAGAGAATAAATAATAGGATGTAAAGTAAATAAATAAATTAATTAATTTAAAACAAAAGCCATTTGGTCCAATAATGAACACTTTCCACAGATGAAGATGCAGAGTCACTCTCAAAACTATAGAATCAGAGTCACAAAGAGTTCATCCTCTTGCCTCCTTCCAGCTGCTCCACCTTGGGACTGAACAGCAGAAATGAAGCAGAGCAGGGCAGGAGAAGGATGAGTGCCCTTTCCTCTTTCCATTCCTTCCTTGAGTTCTGTAGAACTGTTCACAATAATAATGGTCCCAAACAGGCATGGTTGCACAGAGAATGGAGACAGGAGTATCATGATGTCAGTGGAGCTGGCCATATCGTGAATTTGGGGCCAACATGGACTACATACAATGCTTTATAAGAAAAAATCATCATCATAATCAGCTTCTGAAACATTGACCTATGATTTCTAGGCAACAATTAAAGAAACAGAAAAGAAAAAGTAGATTTGTTTGTTATCCTGAGCTACCCATACTACTCTGAAGTGCTAGTGTGTTTTTAATAGTAAAATTGGACTAACTAAAAGCAAAATAATGCCTATACTAGATGTCAGAAGAGACCATGAAAATACAGAAAATCTCCAATTAAGAACAAAAAGGATAAAACAACAACAAAAATCTGTCATTAGCTGGGCAGTGGTGGTGCACACCTTTAGTCCCAGCACTTGGGAGGCAGAGGCAGGTGGATTTCTGAGTTCAGGAACAGCCTGGTCTACAGAGTTAGTTTCAGAACAGCCAGGGTATACAGAGAAACCTTGTCTCAAAAACAAAAAACAAACAAACAAAAAAATCTGTCATTAGCTGGAAAGAGGGTGGAATCAGAAGACATGTTATTAAGCAGACTATGCCAGGTGCAGGGAGGTGAGTGACCTATGGTATTACATGTGAAAGCAAAATGAACCCAAGACCTGAAAGCAGAATGGGATTATGGTGGATGGAAAGGGTGTGGGCAAGGGGAGAGGCTGATGATGGAGGGAGACAGTTCTTCTTTCTTTCCTTTCTTCAGAAGAGAGTGTGTATTATAAACCACAAGTTACAGCCACTTGATTTCAATGGAAAATAGATTCCTTTACAAACCTAGATTATAACATATATTATTGTGGTTCCCCTTCCATAACTCCTCCTAGAACCTTCACACCTACCCAAATCCACAGCCTTTCTTCCTCTCTCTCATTGGAAAACAAATATCAGACATCTAAAAAATAATAATAAAACAAGGTAAACTAAAAACAAACAGGGGACAAAAGAATATAAGAACACAAGGAACACATGTAGACACAGAGACACACATTCTCATCCACAGAAATCTCATAAAAACACCAAACCAGAAAGCATAATGTAAAGAAACAGATCTTTGAGGGACCAAATTTCTAGACAAAGCGTTATGACACAAAATATCTCAATGTGCCTAGAAGGCCTCATTTCCTTGGTATTGTCCATCGTCACTGGCTCTTACAATTTTTTTGTCCTCTCTTCAGCAGACTTCCCTGAAGCTTGGAAGGAGGGATTTAATGGAGACATCCCATTTAGGAGAGTTATCTTTTTTCCTATGGTAACGTG
>NW_022196894.1:42771579-42772755 GCF_008632895.1 Mastomys coucha | reverse complement strand
TCTGGCCTTGATGGTGGGGGAGGGTGCTAGGGCAAAGGGAGAATATGAGGGGACAGAGAGGTGAGGAGACTGGGGTGCATGATGTGAGACTCACAATTAACAACAAAGTTTTTTAAAGAAATGTAAATTAGCTTCCATCATAATAGCCAAAATTTGGAAAGGAACAAGAGATTCTTTAATAAATAAATAGCTAAGTACATTATATTATATACAGAAATGGCAATATCACTTGGTGCTTGAAAAAAATAAGCTATCAGAGTTAAGGATGGAGGTAGAGTGCTTGCCTACTATACTCAAAGCCCTAAGTTCAATCCCCAGCCCTGTGTGGAACTGGACATGGTAAACTATATATATAATTCCAGAAATCAGTTGGTTAGAATCCCAAAGAATAGAAGTTTACCAAATTATTAGCCAGACATGATCTCCAGTAGAGTGACCGATGTACCAACCGATCCATATCAGCCCCAAATTTATCCTGTCTACAAGTAGTGCAGGCACAGAGGGAACAGAGTCTGAAGGAATGGCCAACCAATAACCCGACCTACTTGAGACCCATCCCATGAGCAAGTACCAATTCCTAACACTACTAATGATACTCTTATGCTGCAGAGAGGATTATATTGTCTTGTCTTCTGAGAACATCTTCCCAGCAGCTGACTCAGACAGATACAAACACTTACAGACAAACAGTAGATGGAGCTTGGGAACCCTATGGAAGATGAGGAGGAAGGAGTGAAGGCAATGAAGGGGATAGAAACTCCACAGGAAGAAGAGCAGGGTCAACTAACCTGTACTCTCAGGGCTCTCAGAGTCTGAACCACAAACCACAGAACACACACAGGTTGTACCTAGATCTCCTCACTCATATGTAGCAGATGTGCAGCTTGACCTTCATGTGGATCCTCAACAACTGGTCTATCTCAAAAGCTGTTGTCTGTAGATGGGATATCTTCTACTAGCTGGGCTGCCTTGTCTGGCCTCAGTGGGAGAAGTGCCTAGCCTCACAGGTAACTAAAGTACCTGTATAGGGAGAGACCAGGGGGGCATCCACCTCCTTAGACATGAAGGGAGGGGATGGGAGAACACCATGGGAGAGTGTGACCAGGAAGGAGACAGTGAGCAGCATGTAAAGTGAATAAGTAAAATAAATTAAATTCTAAAAGAAGAAAAGATAAA
>NW_022196894.1:42758569-42770076 GCF_008632895.1 Mastomys coucha | reverse complement strand
CAGAGCTAAGGCAGAGAGCTCTAGCATTTTAGCCACCCTTATAAGAGTTATTTCAGACTCTGCTTCCCACTTCTCCCACTAGTAACTTCCAACACTTTTACTTCAAATGCTTTAAGAAAGACTCCATAATTTATGGCACCAATGCACAAACTAGCCTGCATCCAGGCCATGGTACTCCCTTTCCTTATAGTGGAGGAGGACTGCCCCCTTCTAGTCAAGCTCAGTGTCTCCACTTTACTGTGGATCCAGATGCTTCCCTTCTCAGATCTATCTGTCTGTCTTTCTATCTATCTATCTATCTATCTATCTATCTATCTATCTATCTATCTATCTATCTATCTATCTACCTATCTATCTATCTATTTATCTATATCTATGTCTCAATATCTCTCTTTCTCAATATAAGTCAACTGTAAAGATGAAGCAAGCAAGACATCTAGTAAAGATTTCTTTTCAAGCAGTCACACATCTTGAAGTGCATGACAATGACAGAATAATCTCTTTGGTATTTGTAGAAAATTTTAGTAGAAAACCTGTTTATTAAGAATAATCAACTTAAAAGCAAATGGTAGAGTGTTAAATTGGTCCTATTAGCTTGAAACAACTGGAGGATTATCATAGTCCAAATTTAACCTCAAAGATAATTTTATTTCCTAATATTTTCAGAATATCTGACTTACCAGCCACCAAAATATTGATGAAGATCAGAAAGGTCAAAGCTGGAGTCCTCCCCAAAGCATGCATCTGGAGTGGAATCTAGTTAACCCCCTGGGTGATCTCAGTGATTCCAGTTTGGCCAACACAGTTTAGGCTCAGTTAACTGATTTAAGAGTGACTTTTCTTCATTTCCCTATCTTTATCATCATCTCCAGTCTGCGTCCAGTTGAATAGCTAAGCCTGCACAGGAGAAAATGGCAGTGATGGTTGCTGAAAGATAAACAAAAACCAAAGCACAACTCATTTGTTCTCTCAAAGTATTAAAACATTAAGATACAGTTTATGGCAATTCCCTTTTAAAGCAGTAGTTTTTAAAGGGTAGATCATATACTGGAATATGAACAAACCTTATGTGTACAGCTGATGAATATGTTCATCTACGTGAAGTTGGACAAGCATTTCCAAACTTTCCAAACCAAGGTGCTGACATTTTGAAACTCAAAGCTCCCAATATGCCTTTTCTTGGTATTGCTTCTCAAGAAGCAAACATGGCTCTAACATTTATCAACATTTGCTCATTTTGTTTGTTAATGAGTCTCATGAAATGCTTTACTGAGTTCATCCCTATATGCTAGTTTGGACTTACCAAAGAATATATAGTACCTTACTCTGTTAATTTGAATTGCTCTATTTAGTGACTAACACATATAAAGCTTCAATGATAATTATTGATTTTCACAAACATTTTGGTATCTATATGCACCCATTTTCTTGGGTGCATATCTACAAATAAAAGGATAGTTCGAGGCTTTAGATAAATATTTCCTATCAAGTGTTAATTTGCCTGCCTTCTCATTTTTATTTTAAAACATTGTCCCCATACCGGAGAATGTGGCCCTTTTAAAAATAAAGTCATTTCCTCTGCAGTTAGTTAAAATGAAACTATACAGTGTTGGAATAGGTTGGGCTCTTGTCCAGTATAGCTGATAGCCATTAGATAATAAGAATGGGCATTTTCATGTGTGTAGAAAAACGTTCGTGGGAAGACAAAAGCAAAGACAGGGGTATGCTTCTTCTCTAAGTTAAGAAACAACAGAGATGTCCAGAAGTGAGAAAATTGTCAAGGACCAGCTTCTTCTTTCCTGCACTAAAAAATGTAGAGACTCTTGCAATGACAAACCACAGCAGAGAGACACTGGGGGAGCTGAAATGCAGAACTTCACTAACAGCTCAAAGAAAGAGAAACCTGCTGTGCAGGGCCACACAGCCTTGCACCAACAACAGGTAAACAGCACCTGGAGCTCTGGAGGACAGCAGATGTGTGCTAAGGAAGGGCAGGTAGGCCTCTGGGATTGTATAGTTTAAATAACCCACATGTTACATGAGGTATGGCTCGCAAGGCATGGTTATCTGAAGGATGTTACTTTTCTTCTTTTCATTAAACATAGACAGACTCGCCGGGCAGGGGTGGCACACACCTTTAATCCCAGCACTTGGGAGGCAGGGGCAGGTGGATTTCTGAGTTCAAGGCCAGCCTGGTCTACAGAGTGAGTTCCAGGACAGACAGGGCTACACAGAGAAACCCTGTCTTGAAAAACCAAAAAAAAAAAAAAAAAATAGACAGACTCTTTGCCGGGTGGTGGTGGCAGCACATGCCTTTGATTCCAGCACTCAGGAGAAAGAATCAGATGAATCTCTGAATTTGAGGCTAGGAAGTTATACAGTGGAAGTTCCATGATAACTAGGCCTACACAGAGGAATCCTGTTTTGAAGAACCAAAAATAAATAATAGACAAATAAATAGATGATAGGTAGATAGATAGATAGATAGATAGATAGATAGATAGATAGATAGATGGATGGATGGATGGATGGATGGATGGATGGATGGATGGATGGATGGATGGATGGATAGATAGATAGGAGTCAGAGACAGAGACAGAGAGAGATTCTTTTCCTGTTGTGGTAAAATTATCTGGGGGATTCTACCCCACCTTGGAACATTCAGTTCCCACATAGAAGACACTAAAACCTTTATTTTTATAACAGCCTTTAAAAACCCTGGGCAGATATTAGCCCTCTATGCTATTTTGTCTACTTCCCCGTTACTTAACCCCAAGATACAACTTGCAGTGTTCTGCCTGGTTCACTCTTATACACTTGGCCAGCCCTCAAGGCCATGTTCTCATGATTCACTTACCCCATGGTGACTTCTCCTCTCTCTTCACCTCCCTGCTCTCCCCTCATCATCTCTGCTCAGATCCAAACCCAGTGAACTGAAGCCTCACCTATCTCTCTTCTGCCCAGCTATAGGCTGTAGGCATCTTTATTGACCAATCAGGGATAATTTAGAAGGGGCAAGGTTACAATAGCATCACTTCATGTACATGAGGCTCTCCACATCCATGAAGCAACCAGAAACAATATTTAGCATTACCATATGTAACAATAGACCAAACCTCAACATTTTCCCATACAATATATTTTGATTACAGTTTCTCTTCCCTCTACTCCCCCAAGTTCCTCCCCACCTCCTCTCTCATCCAGATCCACTCCTTCTCTGTCTCTCATTAGAAAAAGAACAGGTTTCTAAGAGATAACCAAACAAAACAAAAATAAAACAAAATAAATAATAAAATATAACAAGATAAAACAAAAACCATCACATTGAGGCTGAACAAGACAAATCAAGAGAAGGAAAAGAATCCTAATAGAAGTCACAAGAATCAGAGACTACCCTCATTCACATACTTAGGAGTCCCATAAAAATACTAAACTGAAAGCTATACTATGTACACAAGGTACTATTGTAGAGGGTCCATTTCAGTTCACAGCACCCACACAGATGATCACAATCACCTTTAGCTCCAGTTGGAGGGAATCTGATATTCTTCTGGCCTATGTAGGTACCAGTAAGTACATGATATGTATATAATGTATATGCAGGTAACATACATATGTTTTTTTTTTTCCGAGACAGGGTTTCTCTGTGTAGCTCTGGCTATCCTGGAACTCACTCTGTAGACCAGGCTGGCCTTGAACTAGGATATCTGCCTGCCTCTGCATCCCAAGTGCTGGGATTAAAGGTGTGCTCCATAACCATCCAGCACATATGTATATTTTAATTAGAAAATGAATCTTAGTAATATATATTTATAACCAGCTTGCTTGACTTAATGTCAACTTATTTTCATTCGTCACAAAAACCTCACTTCCAGCATAAGTTCATCTCTTCTCCTCATGTTGTTATTGTCACTAATAACTTTTTACATGTGCACTGAATTAATACAAACTTACTGCTGTTTCTTTGCATAATTATCTTGTTAATTATCATGTACTTGTATATGCTTTCTGTCTTCACCAGTATTGCTATTTCTTCATTTATGTATGAGTAATGGTCAGTGGAGAGTGTTTATCTGGAAAGCCTTGATTTCTTCTTTATTTGGGCATTTCATCTAATCTCATCCCTGTTGGGTCTTGCTTTCCTGGCATCCCTAGTTCCCCATACCCCATTGCTAAACACCTCTGTTCAAATTTGTGACCCTCTGTATTTCATCCCAGTCTCCTCTAATACCTGATCCTGTCCTCCCTTTACCCCTACCCCTCATCTCTTCCTCCCAAGTCCCTCTGACCCTCTACCTCCCATTAATATTTGGATCCCCTTTCTAAGAAGGACTAAAGCAGCCACATTATGGTCCTCCTTCTTCTTGAGCTTCATATGGACTGTGAATTGTATCTTGGGTATTCTGAACTTTGGGGCTAATATCTAATTGTCAACGAGTACATACCATGTGTGTTCTTTTGTGATTGGGTTACCTCACTCAGGATATTATTTTCTAGTTCCATCCATTTGATTAAGAATTACATGAAGTCATTGTTTTTAAAAGCTGAGTAGTACTCCAAGCTAGTCATTTGTTTGAGTTAATGTTAATATCCAGCAACTTTGCTGAAGTTGTTTATCTGGTTTAGGAACTCTCTGGTGGAATTTTTGGGGTCACTTAAGTATGCTATCCTATCATCTGCAAATAGTGATAATTTGACCTCTTCCTTTCCAATTTGTATCCCTTTGACCTCTTTTTATTGTCGAATTGCCCTAGCTAGGACTTCAAGTACTATATTGAATAAGTAGGGAGAGCGTGGACACCCTTGTCTAGTCCCTGATTTTAGAGGACAGATAGAGTTTCAAATCCCTAGAGTGTATGGGAAGGTTTCAGAATTCATCTGAGGAGAAGAGTGATCCTTTAGAAGACCAACAGTCTCAATTGATCTGGACCCCTGAGATCTCTCAAACACTGGACCACCAACAAGGCAGCATGCACCAGATGATATGAGGCCCCCAAAACATATACAGCAGAGGGTTGACAGGTCTCTATTCAATCAGAAATGATGCACTTAATCCTCAAGAGACTGGAGGCCCCAGGGAGTTTAGAAATCAGGTGGGGTGGGGCATGGGGCATCCACGTGGAGACAGTGGGTGGGGGATAGGGAGGAGGTTTGTGATGTGGAGCAGCCAAAACCTGGATGGGGGGGGGTGGAGGAATGGAATATGGAGTGTAAAAAACAAGTTAATTTATAAAATAAAAAAATAATGGAGGCCAGTTTCAAGATGGAGTAGGATGAGCCTCTCACTATCTCTGCACACTCTCTTATTTACATACATATACACATTACAAGTTGGGATCAGCATATAAGAGAAAACATGGTTCTTGTCTGAGTTACTTAATGTAATATATCACTTTCTAGACCCATACTTGAGCAGAATTCATTTGTCTTTGTAGTTGGATAAAATTGCTTTGTGTATAACACCACATTTTTATTACCATAATCTTTTTATAGAATCTAGACCCTTTTCGTTCCTTGCTATTGTGGATAATGCAGCAATAAACATAGATGTGCAGATATGTCTGTGTTGGCATATAGAATCCTTTGGGCATATGCCTTGGAGTGGTATACCTGAGTCATATGGCAGCTCTACTTCCATAATTTCCACAGTAAGCACACCAGTTTACACTCTCACCAGCAGTGAATAAAGTTTCCTCTTTCCCACATTCACGTCAGTGATTGTAATTTGTTTATTTAATTACAGCTTTTCTGGCTGGGATGAGATGGAGCATCAAAGTGGTTTTGAATTTACATTTCTCTGATGACTAAAACAAGAAAGACAGTTCTTCAAGGAGAGGGCTGTTGAGCTTGCTTCCAGTTCAGAGGTCAGGAGCCAGCTAGGAAGCAGGTGGTAGGCAAGAGAGGGAAGATCCCAACCCTCTGCTTCCTGAAGTTCAGCAGCTCTCCTTTCAGTGTTCATTCTGGGTCTCAGAGTTCTGAAAATGTACACTGTAGGAGACTTAGTTACTGCCTGGGTGGAAGAGCAGCACTCAGAGCTTAGGACTCTACTGTTTTCTGATGATATGACCCAGTAGATTTGTTTTGAAATGGTTTGGAGCCATTTCTATTCCACAGTTTCTGACAAAAACTTGCATTTTCCCCAATCCCTGAAGCCCTGCTGGCTCAGAAGCTAAACTCTGCTTATTTATATTGAAGCTAGATCTCCTATACAGAAAACATGTTCATTTTCAAGGTGACATCCTTTCAGCACAAGTGCCTTTACCTTCTCCTCCTCCTCTTCCTCCTCCTCCTCCTCCTCCTCATCATCATCATCATCATCATCATCATCCTCTTTCTTCTTCTTCTTCTTCTTCTTCTTCTTCTTCTTCTTCTTCTTCTTCTTCTTCTTCTTCTTGTTCCTCCTCCTCCTCCTCCTCCTCCTCCTCCTACTACTACTACTACTACTACTCCTTCCTCCTCCTCCTCTTTCTTCTTCTTCTTCTTCTTCTTCTTCTTCTTCTTCTTCTTCTTCTTCTTCTTCTTCTTCTTCTTCTTCTTCTTCTTCCTCCTCCTCCTCCTCCTCCTCCTCCTCCTTCCTCCTTCCTCCTCCTTCTCTTCCTCCTCATACTTCATCTTCTTCTTCTGAAATATGTCAAGTTCTCTGGTCTCTGCCCTTTTTCACAGCCCCATGTGAAGGATCACCATCCCCCACTGCTCTGGACAGCCCTTTAGCCCTTCCTCAACTGCTTCTCTATAGGACCCCATTCAACATTCAGATACTTACCCACATGGATTTCTTGTTTTGGCTCAAGTTATCACAGATATTTCACCACAAAATAAACCATTTCATGTAATAGCATTAACTGCATGAGCAAAAAGACTACATATACATGTAAAGCATGAAACCATTTCACACTTTGAGATCTCTTCACCTCTTTGTTCAATTCTCATCTGTTCCACAGGTGCTATGTCTTCCTGACATTTGACAAAAATAATATTTAACCTCTTAGCACCTCCAACAGGGGAGGGAACAGGGTTTTGTTTTATTTTCCCAGAGGGGAAACCAGGAAAGGAGATATTATTTCAAATGTAATTAAAATAAATAAATAAATAAATAAATACATAAATACATTAATAATATAGAGGGAAGTACTCCAGACTCATTAAAATAAGATATATATATATTTGCTTATCATGGTTCTTTTAAATTTGTCAAATATATTACATATTATGGTAGGCCAGAAAATTTCTGCTAAAATGAAGTCCATTTAAGAAAATCAGAGAAAATAAATCAATTATATTTTAGTTTCAAGTTCATAGTAAAATGAAGTGGAAAACACAACGCATTTCTAATACCCCTGCCCTCTACACAAGCATAGAGTCCCCAACTATTCATGGGAACACAGATGTGATTTGTGGAGCTGGGAAAGCAGATCACTTAAGACAGCCCAAGCCTCAGTCCTTTCTGACAGCCTGACAACCTCTAATAAAACCTCAGCCTCAGCTTAATGACAAAATAATTTTTAAAATGACAGAATATCATAACACAAGGTAGCAAGTTCCTCAACCGACAGTCCTGAGGTACAAGATCAATCATGAGACCTTAAACTGTCTCAAGAAGCTAGGAATGCAGGAATAAAAACATTTACACCTTTATTTTACTATCTGTGCATCTTCACAGGCAGAATAAACTTCCTTGAAGTTACAGATAGATTGTTTATAGTGATTCATGAACTAAAGCTCCAGGGCACTTTCCCACTCATGTGTACTAACAGAACACCTGAATATTCAAAACACTTATGCTTCACTGCCTTTTATATTGTAGTTGTGACACTTCCCCCTTTGTTGCATTTTCTAGAGGACTATGGTAAGAAATATCTGAAAGGTACATCCATCTTGTTCATCATGGTTCCGGTACATCACACCCAATGAATATGCCACTCAGGCTATAAACCTTAATAATACTTCTTTAAAACTCAAAGCATGCAAGTCAAGATCCTTCTCCACCCACCTTCTTTGGTACAACCAATTCTGACATCTTTTGGAGTGCCTGCTATGCTTTGCTAAATAAATTTCTGTATAAATATCTGTGTCTCTCCATTGAATTCTTGCTTTCACAGAAAAAATAACCAGGAGACCCCATAACACCACTAGTGTGGTACATTTGTTATAGTGGACAACCCTACCCTGATAGTTGATTATAATTCAAAGTCTTTAATTCATACTGCAGAAACTCAGAGCTGCATATGATAAGGAGATTTTTGATCTCAAATTCAGAAATGGCTTTAGTTTCTTGTTCTAGATTAAAACATAGAAATAATAAAGGTGATATTTTTATTTAAAATCAAAATTTTAGATGAAACTTTTTTATGATGTGTCTGGGTATATTTTGCCTGCATGTATGTTTTGCACATGTGTATAATGCCTGTAAAAACGAGAAGAGGTGTTAGATCCCCTGGAACTGAAGTTACAAACAGTTGTGAGCCATTACGTGAATGCTATGAACATATCTCTGGTCCTCTGAAAAAGCAACTAGTACACTTAAGTACTGAGCTATCTCCTGGTCCAGTTAAAGTGTGTTTTAACTCTTTTTTTTTTCAATGTAAGATATATACCTACATGTATATTCACAGAAAAGCAATCAGCAAATACTAACAGTGCATATGACCAATAAAAAGTAAGGCTCTTGAGTTTTTATGTATTGCTTGAAGTTCATGTAAAAAGCATCTCTCAATTTCACAAAAAATAAAATGTCATTTAAGAATAAGAAAATTATAGACTCCGACCCACCAAACAAAGAACAGACAAGGGCTGGACCTAGGGCTCCCCACACATATATAGCCGATGTACAGCTTGGGTCCTGAACAACTGGAACAGGGGCTATCCCAAAAGCAGTTTCCTGTACATGAAATATGTTCTTCTAGCTGGACTGCCTTGTCTGCCCTCAGTGGAAGAGAAAGCATCTAGCCTTACAGAGACTTGAAGTGTCAATGTGGGAGGCATACCCAGGGAGCCCCCACCCACACAGAGGAGAAGGGATGGGAGGGGGAAGGATTGTGGGAGGGAGTGACTGGGGGTGGACAGTGAGCAAGATGTAAAGTAAATAAGTCAAAAAAATAGAATTAAATATAAAAAAATAAGAAACATAAATGGTAAATATTTCTGGTAAATATTTCTACAGTAAAAACCAATGCTCATTATAGCTATCTAGCAGAGTCTCCTGTTGGCAAAGTAGTACATGACAGTGTAAGGGAGTGCTGTGGCTTAAATCTAAAATGTCCTCAACAAGCTCATGTTTTGGATGCTTTTATGGTGGAATTATTTTGGAGTCTAAGGCCTTTTAGGAACAAAAGCCTACTTAGAAGAACCAGCCCAGTAGGGTCAGGCCTTTGAAAAGTATAAGTAGACCTGTGTTCTGCCTCCCACTTCTTCCTGATCTACCATGATGTGAAGATTCTCCATGACACAATCCATTCACCAAGGAAATCAGGCCACGGTGAGTCAGGAAGTGGAGAAAGGGAAATGCTAGCATGCTACTTGCTTGTGCATGTCTCTTTTATTCAGCCAATGCTGTGATGCCACCTGTAATCAGTCAGTGTGAGTCCTTTTTATCAATTAATCTAGGAAAGCTCTTACAGATACCTCAATCTATGGGTATACTAAATCGAGCCAAGATGAAAACGAAAGTATCTTGAAAATCAAAAAGAAAAAAGAAACAAGAAATGAAACCAACAAGAAACTTGAAACCCTCAGAGAAGAACTCAGAAAGCATTTCAGTTTTGTAAGCTAAAGTAATATGTATAATAGGTAGAAAAATCCAATTAATTAATGCTAAAAGTAGCAATGTGTTTATATCAAAGACAATGGCTCTGGGAAGTCACCAGTGGGAGCACTCCTTCCTAGGACTCCTCAGCACTCTGCTCTGCTCACGTTTACTCCCACTGTGTTTATTCTGCAGCTCACAAGCAACTTCATAATTCTACACTCTTCATATGTAAGCATCATAATTTATAATGCCCTTTGTTACCATAGCAGAGTGAAAACCTGAAATTCATAACAGACTTCCCAAAACACTCTCTAGATCCCCCCATATACACACAATGCACACACACATAACCATCATACAGTAAGATATACATCTATAAGTCTACAAATCTACTATACCAGTCTACCAGATATATGTTAAAACTATAATTAAAAATAATTAAAAACATTAAAAGTCACTCAAAAATAATACATGATTACAATGATTTAAAGGAAAAACAATAAAAGAACTATTTTGTTTTTAGAAACAGAATCATGAAAGTTAATTATTAATGATAACAGCAGGCTGGAGACAATGGAAAAGAAATCCATTATTAGCATTAAATGGAAATAATTATTTGTGCCTCTGGGTATTTAGAAATAAATGCAAAGCTGTAACTGGATAAGATTACCATTTTTGATAGGAATAAATTTAATTCCTATCAAAAGGGCATTAGTCAACTGATGACATTCATTGCATTATATCCCACATTCAAATTCTTTAGTGAAACTATTTAGGAATCTAATAGAAGAGAAAGTGAGAAGAGGATGGATCTGAGGCCAATCTCAGTGCAACATCAGGAATAGAGAAACACAAAGGAGAAGAGGGTCAGATATAAATGGAAAGAAGAGCAAAAGACCAACCTAAGTCAGTTTGGATTTTAAAAGAGATAATTCAGTGAGTGAAGAAGTTTTAATAACTGCATCCATAAATGCCAGTCTACTTACCAGTCATCAGACCCTTGCTTCAAACAAAAGACCAGCAGAGCAGATCTGTCTGGCTACATGTGCTCTTTGTAGTCACATCCTGTGACTTTACACAATGTTGCAATTTCCTTCTGTGGTCTAGAGCTACACACTTGATTTCCATATACTATTCACATATACTGCAATGCTGTCTAGCCCTCAGAAAGGTGTGACCTCGAGGGGTGTCATAAACAAGGACAGAAAATTGCTTCCAGCTTAGGTTTTTAAAAAGCAACAAAGCTAATGAATAGGAACTAAGGAAAATTAGTGAACCTGAATTAAAGGGCTTAGACTGTGGAGTAAGAAATCAGGCTTCAACCACTACCACAGATGTTCCTAAACTGTGACGAGCAATATTGTTGATTTTTAATATATTAGCTATATAGAGAAAGAATTGAAAGAAATTTGCCAATTTCTCATGACATGGTATTTCTCATAAGGTATGTCTTGTGCTGAAATTCTGATTTGTA
The DNA here is from genome assembly GCF_008632895.1 of Mastomys coucha. Taxonomy (NCBI): domain Eukaryota; kingdom Metazoa; phylum Chordata; class Mammalia; order Rodentia; family Muridae; genus Mastomys; species Mastomys coucha. Next base: position 42,758,857 of record NW_022196894.1, on the reverse strand, counting down.
TGTCTCGATCCATTCCCCAGATTTTCTATCCTTCTCTGTGACTGAAGGGGATTCATTAGCAGCACTGGCAGAAAACTGATGGTAAATGTAGGTAAGTTAACAAGTAGGAAGAAAATCACCTCACAATATAGCTACTGCTGAGAGGTCATATTGAATGTTACCAGTGATCAACACAGCTGAGCTCTGGAGCAGGGATGTGGAGGTCAGAGAAAAGAAGATCCCCAGGCTTCCTAGTCAGTCAATCCCACTGAAATATCAAACTCTTGTTTCAGTGAAATACCCTTCCCC
>NW_022196894.1:42758241-42758526 GCF_008632895.1 Mastomys coucha | reverse complement strand
AAAAAAAAAAAAAAAAAAAAGCAAAACAGTGTAGAACAGTGAAAAGTAATTGAGGGAGATAACTGTAGAAAATCTGTGGCCTCCACATGAGCACTACACACAGATATACCTCATACATATACATGTATTAACATGCTATATATATTACATGTATATGACATGTATAAGTTATATACCAATTATAAACAAACTTTGTTAAAAAGAAAATTGCTCCTTGCCCTAGCAGCCATTAGCTGCCTATACATCCTTACAGAGAGATAGGACCTTGTGACCCCCTAACCCTTC
>NW_022196894.1:42751364-42757672 GCF_008632895.1 Mastomys coucha | reverse complement strand
AGACAGTGGTGTTGAGTGTGATTTGAATGGGCATAATCAAGGGAATTCAGATGGGAAGAATTTTAGTATGTTGACTAGAGATCATTCTTGTGATATTTTGGTGAAGAATGTGCCTGCTTTTTGCTCTTGACCAAAGAGTCTGCCAGAGGCTAACTTGAAGAGATTTAGATAAATTGCATTAGAAAAGGAAATCTCAAAACAGCCTAGTATCAGCTCTGTCCTGTGGTTCACTGTTATGAAGAGCACTTAATGAGAGCAAGCTGAGCAAGAAAAAACATGAAATGTAAGGTTCAAGGAGTCAAGGACCACAAGGAAGTGGAATGAAGCTAAATCCTGTGTTCAAAGAAAAAAATAGATCAACAATATTAAAAGGAACTAACAGAGTAGTAGCCTCAAAGGAAAGATCCTATTCAGCTAAGCTTCCATCTTGTGAAAAGGAATTAAAGAAAAGCTTAGGTCCAGACCTGGTGATACACACCTTTAATTTCAGCACTCAGAAGATTTAGGCATGCAGATCTCTAGTTGAAGACCACTGCAGTTTATAAAGCAAATTCCAAGACATCTAAGCTTAGGCAGTGAAGGAAACCATTAAAAGCAGAAAGGTGGTGAAAATGTAACTGAAAGAGGGGCTAGGTTCTGCCTCAGCAAGCAGCAGAACTTGGCAGTTTCAGCCATATGGTCCTGGCTTTAAAATAAAGGAGAGAAAAGAACACACACACACACACACACACACACACACACAGAGAGAGAGAGAGAGAGAGAGAGAGAGAGAGAGAGAGAGAGAGAGAGAGAGAGAGAGAGAGAGAGAGAGAGAGAGAGAGAGAGAGAGAGACATTAAGGAATTTCCTTTTGAATCTAAGGAAAGCTGCTGAGGTAAGGTGTGTGTGACAGAGATGTCTCTAGATGGAGACATTGAAAGGCCATTGTATGAAGCTGTGAAGGTGAATCCTGGATTGCCTTTGACAGTGATGCCAGAGCCATCTCAGCAGGATACCTACTGGGAAAAGCTGCTAGTTGAAAAGTTGAAACAACCCAAGGGAAAGAAGTGTTTTGCATTCATTCATTCCTAAATACTGCCTTTGCCTTTAATGGTCTAATAACTGTTTTATATTTAGTATTTACATTTTCATATACCCAATGTTTCTATCAATATCTGTCTTATGTCAGGGTCTGATATGGCTTTGTTCACAGCTGAGATTAATCTTAAGAAAAAAAAAAAATAGAAGGCATCTCCACAGCTTTGTATAATCTTTGTAAAGGTGGTAGACATTTTCCTAGGCTCCTTAACTTTGTCCCAAGCTCTTAAAACCACTAAGTAACATTGTTCTCTAATAGCATCATCAAATTGAATCCATTCTTGTATTTCAGAGTATCAACGATCACCCTGCAACTGATCTTTTCCTATATTCATTTTCCTCACTCCCTTTTACTGTACAATATTTGTGGTTTCTTCCCTCCACTGGTTAACCATTGCAACTGTGAACTAGTCTCTAGTACAGATGCCATCAATCCCTTCCAGTTTGGTGCAATAATTCTATTCTGAGTAGCCCAGTTACTGACAATTTCTCTCTCATAAGATGAATGCATCCCATATGAAATAATGACCTCTTTAAAGTACCTTATCTCTGTCACTTCTATAGGACACATCCTATCTCATCATAACTTTGTTCCCCAACTGACAGGGGAGGTAGGGGGTCATCTCCAGGAGGAGATAGAGACCTGGAATAAGGAAGGCACCCAAAGATCAAGAGGGGTGTCTTTGGCTGTTACGGCATTGGGGGTATGAAACTTTAAAAAGCCACCTCCTGTGGCTAGTCAGGAACCCTAATGGAACAATAGAGACACAAATACAATCACAAAATTTTCCACACCAAATTTATCCTGTCTACAAGAAATTCAGGGATGTGGGGATAGAGCAGAGACTGAAGGAATGGCCAACCAATAACTGGCCCAACTTGAAATGCATCCCATGAGCAAGCATCCATCCCTGACACTATTGGTGATACTCTGTTATGCTTACAGCAGGAATCTAACATGGCTGATTCTGAGAGGCTCCATCCAGCAGCTGACTCAGACAGATGCAGACTCCTACAGTCAAACAATGAATGGTTCTAACTAACCTGTACCCTTGGAACTCTCAGAGACTAAAATATCAACCAAAGAACATACACAGGTTGGTCCTAGGATTTCTCACATATATGTAGCAGGAGTACAGCTTGATCTTCATGTTGGTCCCAAACAACTAGAACAGGGGTGTACTGGCTGGTTTTGTGTGTCAACTTGACCCAGGCTGGAGTTATCACAGAGAAGGGAGCTTCAGTTGGGGAAGTGCCTCACTTTTTTCCTTTATTCTGTTTGGTTTGGGCTATAGCAATTTAGATATGCTATTTCCTTCCACAAACAGCCTTTCTTTGTGGAGTGTAAAGATGAAGATTGGGGACATTTATCTATGGAATGATGTTTCTGCTCACACATTCTTTTTCAGTTTGCTGAATAGGGAGTAGGCCTGCCGTTTGTGTTTATCTTGAAGTGCCCTCCAAAACCCCACGGTTGGCACTGATTCCAATTTGGTTAGCCAAAAGGAGCAGAGGATAATATCTTCTTATGAAAAGTCAATATGGCCTATCTACTTAATTCTCCAGATGGTAGATTATCAGTAGGATCTGATCCCTGTGACAAGATAGACACTTCTTGTGTGCTTTGGTGTACAAAGTGATATTGTTTGATGAAAGTATAATTCTCATTTGTCTTATTTTCCTCAAAATCTAAGTTATGAATTGACTTTTTAATATGAGATAACACAGAAGTCAGATTTGACTTCTGGTGTAAGGATATAATATTTCTCCAACACCATTTGGTTAGGGAGATTATCCTTTCTCCATTGTATGGGAAAAAAAGAAAAGGAATAGGTGAGCTAGATATGAGAGGTGAGAGGACAAGAAAAAAAGCACGGAGGAAGGAAGGAAGGAAAGAAGGAATGAAGAAAGGAAGGAAAGAAGGAAGGAAGGAAAGAACAAAGGAAAGAAAGAAAAAGAAAGAAAGAAAAGAAGAAAGAAAGAGAGAGAAAGAAAGAAAGAAAGAAAGAAAAGAAGGAAGAAAGAAAGAAAATAGGGAACAGAAAATAATAGTCAAATAATGAACTGAAATTTGGATATTTAAATATATATATAAACAAAATTCATACCTGTAGAACTTTCAAGAAAAAGATTGAGGAAATACACATAAATAGTGCCAAAATGAAAGGGAAAAGTTACAACTGCCATCATAGAAACAAAAATATCATGAGAAACCTAAGTGCAGGTGTTCAAATCTGAGATCTGAGCCCATGGTTACCAGGGTGACATAGTGATACCCCTGTCGCTATAGTCATGCTATAGCTGTTAATAATAATAAATAGTAATAATAATAAATTGAAATTAAAATATCACAAAGACTACCATGTATATTTTCTAACTAGCAAACCAAATAACTGAAAAGTAGAGAATCTTAGAAGCATACTGCCCACAAGGAAGCATTATGAGTAAAAGAAAACTCTGAACAAACACAACTAGTAATAACACTAAACCAGTAATAATGTAACTCCCAATTGAAAAAATAAAAAAGAGTTCAGGACATGATGCCATTGTTGGACATTTCTAGCACTTAAATAATAGCAAGTACCAAGTCTACCTCAAATCTAAAGAGTTCTATTTCCACTTCACACTGATATCAAAACTAAAGACATCATAAGAAAGAGGAACTATAACCCAGTATTCTTGATGAAGATAGATGTCTCACAAGCTTTTCTTTAAATATAAGTGGCAGCATTGACAACTCTTGACTTCTGTACATCTGTATAAGCAGGGTTGAATGGGAAACACCAAGTCTGTTGCCAGATCATGCAATAATGTGACACTCTTGGTCCATGGCCAGAATGGCCTAGAAATGTCTCAATATAGGTAAGTATTGCCATAGCTGACCCCATGCAGCTGCTGCCTCTGCTGTTTCCAGTTTCACTGACACCAGAACTCAGCTTCTTTGGCTCTCCAACGTGAACTGAATACTACAGTATCTCCAGGAACATTCCTGGCAACAGCTTGAACTGCTGAGATACCCTGTCCCACAGATTGTGCAGTGATTAGAGTCTCTGCTTCTCCTGTGTAAGAATAATCACCTAATCTATTTTTTAATATATATTCCTTCTCATAGTTCTGTTCCACTAAAAAAATCCTGATTCATGAAAAGATAAGGCCTAATTTTAACTAATAAACTCTGGAGATTTCAATGATACCTCATATCACTATTTTTAGATGTTTATAAATGAAACTGTCTTAGGGAATCAATCAGTGTTCCCTTTGCTATTGAAAGACACCAAGACCAAGGGCAACTCTTATAAAGGCATTCAATGAGGGCTGGCTTGCAGTTTCAGAGGTTCAGTCTGTTATCATCATGGCAGGAAGCATGGCAACATGCAGGCAGACATAGAGTAGAGAAGGACCTGAGAGTGCTGCATCTTGATCTAACTGCAGACAGGAGACACTAACTCTTCTACACTGGGTGGAGCCTCAAAGCCCACCCACACAGCACTTCCTCCAACAAAGTCACACGTTGCAATAGAGCCACTTACCATGGGCCAAGCATATTCAAACCACAACGTATGGTTTCATTATTGTGCGTTAAAGGCAAACACGTAGTTGGAGCTGGCTTACAATTTTAGCTGCTTCAGTCTCTTACCAACATGAAGGGAGGCATGACTGAGTCTATACAGATAAGGTGCTGGAGGAGCTGAGATTCCTACATCCTGATCAAAAGGCAGCCAAGAGAAGACTCCTCTCTTAAGATAGCCAGGAGGGGACAAACAGCCACAAACTGGGTGGAACCTGAGCATAGGAGCCCTCAAAGCCTACTCCCACAGTGATGTACTTCCTCCAACAAAGGCACATCTACTCCTACAAGGCCAAACTTCCTAATAGTTCTACTCCCTATGGCCAAGCAGTAAAACACATGAATATATGGGAGCCAAACCTATTCAATCCACCACAAAAATCTAGCCACTAATACATATATGGTATAATGCATAACGTTCAAAGTAGTGGGTTGGGGTAGGAAGAATAGGAAGAAAAAACAGAGAGGTAACTTTCCTGAATGGAAAGAAAAATATTTCAAGAAAGAAAATAATTGCCTTTAATGTCTCAGGTGGGACATGTGAAGAGTGAGTGGGTCTTGTTTTAATTTCTATCATTACATCATAATGAAAATATTTTTGCAAGTATACTTCCATACATTTGTAATCACAGGAATTGGGAGGCCAGCCTAGGCTATACAGTGATTGGAAAACTACCTTAGAAACCAAATCCTCATTTCAAAATAACAAAGCAACAAAATAAGGTGAATAAATCTATTTTAATAGTTTTCCTGATATAAAGAGAACAGGCATATATATATATATATAAATGTATAAGTATATATATATATATATATATATATATATATATATGCCACAGGATCACAGGTGAGGAGAATAAAACATCTGTCCCAACACTGGAAGTAACTGGAACCAAAGAAACCCAGACAAACAGAAACTCTACCAGAGTTCCTTCCAGTCTGCCCTGAGCAGACCTTGGGTGCAAACTCCGCAGCCACTCCCACCACACCCAAAGGAAGCTCCACTCTCAGATGCTCTAACATGCCCAGGATCCCAAGAGCTTGGTCACAACAGGATCTCAGGATCCCAGAGACAGTTTGACGCCCAGGAGCGCTGACACACCCAGGATCTCAGGATCACAGGATCCCAGAATTACAGGATCAGAGAGACAGGATCTGAGGAGGCCTGACACAACAAGGAGGACAAGCTTGAGTCAGATATAGCAAGGGCAGGTAGCACTAGAGGTAACCAGATGGCGGGGGCAAGCATAAAAACAAAAACAACAGATACCAAGGTTATTTGTCATCATCAGAACCCAGTTCTCCCACCATAGCAAGTCCTGGATACACCATCACACTGGAAAAGCAAGATTCATATCTAAAGTCACTTCCCATGATAATGATACAGGACTTTAAGAAGGACATAAGTAACTCCCTCAAAGAAATAAAGGAGAACACAGGTCAACACCTAGAAGCCCTTAAAGAGGAAAAAATTATCCCTTAAAGAATTACAGGAAAACGCAATCAAACAAGCAGAGGAAATGAACAAAACCATCCAGGATCTAAAGCTGGAACTAGAAACAATAGAAAAATCACAAAGGGAGACAACCATGGAAATAGAAAACCCAGGAAAGAGATCAGGAGTCATAGATGCAAGCATCAACAACAGAATACAAGAGATAGAA
>NW_022196894.1:42746775-42751059 GCF_008632895.1 Mastomys coucha | reverse complement strand
AATGCACTAAACAAAGAAAGAATACTAAAAGCAGTAAGGGAAAAAAGTCAAGTAACATATAAAGGCAGTCGTATTAGAATTACGGCAGATTTCTCACCAGAGACTATGAAAGCTAGAAGATCCTGGGCATATGTCATACAGACCCTACAAGAACACAAATGCCAGCCCAGGCTACTATACCCAGCAAAACTCTCAATTACCATAGACAGAGAAAAGATATTCCATGACAAAACCAAATTTATACAATATCTATCCACAAATCCAGCCCTACAAAGGATAATAGACAGAAAACACCAACACAAGGAGTAAAAGCTCACCTTAGAAGAAGCAAGAAAGTAATCTTTCAACAAATCCACACAAACATAATTCCACCTGTAACAACAAAAATATCAGGAAGCACTGTATGAGCCGGCAGGTCCCCTGAGAAGACCTTGATCGAAACCTCCACAGCCAATCCCACAACATCCAGAGGAAGCTCCACTCCGAGGCACTCTAGCACTAGCCCATGATCAGAGGTGAGGAGGACCCAACATCTGTCCCAATACCAGGAGTAACAGGGAGCAGAAGGACCCAGGCATACAGGAACTCTGCCAGCCCAGTGGCTCATGTTCCTTCTGGTCTGTCTGGGCTGGTGTCCTAGGCAGACTTCGTGCGCAAGCTCCGCAGCCAGTCCCAAAACACCCAGAGGAAGCTCCACTCCCAGGCATTCTAATATGCCCAGGATTCCAGGAACCCAGGATCCCAGGACCTTGGTCACACCAGGATCTCAGGGTCCCAAAGACTGCTTGACCTCCAGGGGCTCTGACACACTCAGGATCAGAGAATTCCAGAATCACAAGATCACAGAAACACAGAATCACAGGATCACAGAGAGAACTGAACTCTGAGGAGTACTGACACAACTAGGATCACAGGAAGGACAGGCTCTAGACAGATATATTGAGGGGAGGCAGCACTAGAGGCAACCAGATGGTGGGAGGCAAATGTAAATACATAAGCAACAAAAACCAAGGTGACATGGCATCATCAAAACCCAATTCTTCCACCATTGCATAACACCAGAAGAGCAAGGTTCAGATCTAAAAATCACTTCTCATGATGATGATACAGGACTGTAAGAAGGACATAAATAACACCTTAAAGAAATACAGGAGAACACAGGTAAACATCTAGAAGCCCTTAAAGAGGAAACACAAAAAATTCCTTAAAGAATTACAGGAAAAGACAATTAAACAGGTGAAGGAAATGGACAAAACCATCCAGAATCTAAAACTGGAACTAGAAACAATAAAGAAATCATAAAGGGAAACAAACCTGGAGTTTGAAAACCTAGGAAAGAAGTCAGGACTCACAGGGACACACATCACCAACAGAATACAAGAAATAGAAGAGAGAATCTCAGGGGCTGAAGATACCATAGAAAACACTGACACAACAGTCAAAGAAAATGCAAAAAGCAAAAAGTTCCTAACCAAATCATCCAGGAAATCCAGGACACAATGAGAAGACCAAACCTAAGGATAATAGGTATAAAAGAGAGTGAAGATTCCCAACTTAAAGGGCCAGTAAATATCTTCAACAAAATTATAGAAGACAACTATCCTGACCTAAAGAAAGATCCCTCTGAGTATACAAGAAGCCTACAGAACTCCAAATAGACTGTGTCTTGGTGTATACCACATAATGGCCTTGAAATCATGCTTCTCCTATCTCAGCCTCTCTGTTATTAAGATTGTTTATTTGATGTTCTTATACTGTACTATGGTTTTCAGAACAGCTTACATATTTCAAAATTATTTATACAGCCAAAAGAAATGTAGACAATTAATTTGGGAGGTGCCTTGTAAGGGAACAACAAAGAATGAGACTGAATGTTTTGCTAGATATTCATCATTATTGTATTAATTTTGAAGAAGAGGAACTTATAAGTTACTCTTTTTCTGAGATGAATACTTTTCAAAATCATTACAGCCAGTGAACCAGAATCTTACCCTCACCTAATGTCTGTGCTACCCTCCAAGCAGAACCATTATTCATTGAAACAGTTAATGAATGACTTCATGGATAGATCATCTTAATACACACACCATTTTTTACATGAAAGTAACCTATTCCCTGTGGGCTGAGAATAATGACAATCACTCAAGTCAAGTAGCTTTGACCATAGCAGGAAATATGTCTCCCAACAATCGTGCCTACAATTCATTCCTTGAGGCAGCAGAATTGTCAACCCTTAGCTTAGCTACTATAGAGGTAAAATCCTTTGGTGATGTGAAGGACATTGAAGTACAGCCTTATTACATTGAAAAAATGCCAAATATTACCAGTATATGTATTCCTAATACTTCTCTCCAAAGAAAATGTAGACAAAATTTATATCATCCCATTACCATCCCTTTAGCATGTAAAGTACTCCAAGATCTCACACATACATATATAGTTCAAATACAATTGCTCTTTGATAAGTACATCAGAATGAATGTCAAAAATACACAATTCATAACATCCATAATACTGTTGTGCATGAGATGTCAGCACTTTTATAGGAATACAAGGAGTTGAAAATACTGTCATTACAAATGCTTTCTCTCTATCTCTCTCATAGACATGACAAAGATATGAATTCAGTTCCATTAAATAGTAGAGTGAATATCATAACCTTAAGACATATCACCCAACTGGTTAATTAAAAATGGAAAGTATAAATGTGAAAGTAAGAATATAAAATATATAAGAGTAAGAATATGGAGAAATGCACATTCTAACACAATTGGAGAAAATGTAAACTGACACAGTTTGATTGATCTATTAACAATAAAAACGCATTCCAACTGACAGGGCCATGATACTCTGCCACACATACTCCAGTGGAGTTTGCATGACAGCAGCCCACAGAGGCAAAAAGCTTCAAGGAAGTTAGCCTCCTGGAATTCTTTAGCATCTCCTAACATGGATGTGTTCCAGTTTTGACTTTGTGATAGTTGATGGAGAGTTTTGCGTGTTTTCTTTCTGTATTGTTTTATTATAGGAATAGAGGTGCCCCAAACTAAACTAGATTAAATGTTGTTTCCTGGCCCACACAGTGTTCCAGCATCCTAATCAGTGTTGAGCTGTTGTCAGCTTGAAATTTTACAAGGATGCTACTTAATCTTGTCTCCAGAGAAGGAGAAAGAGATCAGGCATTAGAGTTTACTGTCAACAAAGTAACACAGTCACTTATGGCAGACAACTTTACATATTAGAGGGAAGCTAGTGGGCTCCCCTGCCAAAGGAAGTCTGCCACAAATGCTCCCAGGAATCACTCCCAGGAGCTAAAGCAATGTATTCTTCGTGAAAGGTTAGCAAGAATGAGACCCCTGGTGCATACTTCTGACAGCCCAGAAGAATTACATAGTTGGGTATTTACTTAGGGCTGGTAAGGTAGCTCAGCAGGTAAGAGCACCAACTGCTTTTCTGAAGGAACCATTCTCACCTAGCTACTAAGATTGAGCTGACTTTGATATGGCCACTGCCTGCCTGGTTCCTGTCAATTACAATAACTGATGTTTTATCTAAATTTTTTTTCTTCTGTATATGACTATAAAAGCTTGATGCTCACTTTGTGAAAATACACTCAGATCCAACACTCCCTTGTGACATGTCTGTCAATCCACCAACTTCTTGCCTACCTGTACCAGGACCCTGATTTCTCCATGGGTTGAGGGACCTCCAAGGCTGGCCCGGCCTGTGGCAATACTCAAAGAAATTATCTCACAAGTGCACTCAAATAATGCAGATATTCACCACAAGAAACATTCCACATGGTATTATTTAATATCACACGCAACACAAAATCTAAATACCCATCCAAGGGCCATGATTAATTAAATTACAATGTAATCATATAGGGGAATTTTATGTAGGTATTAAAAAGAATGAGGTAGTTTTATGTATGCTGAGTATACTGATATAAAATTATCTCCAATACTCACTTTATAAGCTTTTATAAACCCAGAACTCCAGTGTGTTTTGAATAAGGAGATGTCTTGACAAGCAGATGTGTCCATATATACATATTTGTAAATAAACATGTAACTGCACACACATACCATACTCAGTCATATACACACGAATTTCTTTGGAAGAACTCACACAAAATGCTTTAGTGATGATTGTTCCTTCTGCAGTTATTTCTTGAGGAAACTCAATTTTCATCGTACTCTATTGCACAATTTGATATTTTACCATAACTGTACTGGCTGGTTTTGTGTGTCAACTTGACACAGGCTGGAGTTATCACAGAGA
>NW_022196894.1:42735679-42745786 GCF_008632895.1 Mastomys coucha | reverse complement strand
TTGTTCTAATAATCTATCACAAACATTTGTTGATTATTTATATTTTGTGTGAGATGGTTGTTGGGTGATTGTAGACACGTACAGGAATGAGGTGATATAAGAAGTATTTTAAGGAATGAGTCAAAGAAAATAAGAAGCTGGTCTTACAAGACTAAGGAACGGTTGCTTTAAGCTTAGAAAAGAGAAAAATTATGAAGGTGTTTCAATGGGGATGTAGAAAATTAGACACAGTTGCATGGAGAAGGGAACAACTACTGGATTTCTTCAGAGATTACAATCCAAATATGGCAAAATTGTTAAGATACAGTTTATCAGATGAAACCATAGGTTGAAAGATTAAATAGATGGATAGATAGACTTTTATATACTGAATTTTCTCTTTGTTATAGTAGTTGCAAATCATTATATTCCATTCATTTCAGGTAATTTCAGATTTATTGAGATGTTCATATTAATTAATCAAAAATTTTTGATACTGTAACTGTTTTTAAGATATATTCATTTGATAGGTATTTAGCAAAATAAGTATGTCTGGCTACTAACTGCAATATCAGAATTGTTTTGTGTTCAACAAAACATGAATACTAAATCAAATTATAGATTATTCTGCTAGATTTAAGATCATGTGGCTTTAATGTTTGCAAATGTTCATTAGTTTATCTTACCTCCTCAACAGGTGGAGTAGCTTCCAACTTTGGCAATTTACATTTTCTAAAAAAGCAAAACAAAACAAAGCAATCTGGAGTGACTGAAGGCAACATCATTGTTTAGAATAAACAGTTATAGTATCAAAAATCTTCTAATAATTAATATGTAAGTCTCAGTAAATCTTAAATGAACTTCCAGAAATGAGTGAAATACCCCACTTTTCAGTTATTATAACAAAGAATTCTGATTCTTAGGGAAAAAAAGAAAAACATCAAGATAGGGGCTTGATGCAATAAAAAATATGAGATGCCATCTCTTTGTTATATAAAAAGAAATATTGTAGTTATTTCCTCAAATTAAAGATATTAGCATGTCCTAGTTCTCAGCCCTAATTGGCTTAATTCACAGTGCTTGGCCATCTGAGCAACTCACTAAACATGGTCATCATGCAAGGTAATCCCCTTCTAATATGGCATGTGTCCTTTTTGCTTACATGAACATTGTTGTTCCTCCCTAATGTAACAGTCAGTCAGTCATCAGTCAGTCCCATATTCTCACCCTTTTGTAATCCAATAAGGTTAAAGAAAATTTTCATCACTTAATTCCTCAAGCCACTGGTTTTCAAAAGACAAATGCATCCTATGATGATCAAAATAATAATAGATGGTCTGATGTACGAAATATATGGTTGTAATAATTGGTCACCTGTAATGATAGACAGAAAATTTTTATGGTTCAAATGTGATACATTTACATAATAATATACATTTCATTGATAAAATGAAGCTGGAATTCATGTCTGGTACTGAAACATGATCAAAAGCAGGTGGCCAGAAAGATCATGAGCTCTAGGGGAAGAGAGGGTGCAGGTCTTCTACTTTTTTTTTTTTTTCTAAATGGACACACTGTCCATTGTCTTCTAAACATTTATTTTATACTCATAAATTAATGCTGCTTTCAGTCTGGGTCAGAAAACTTATTTTCAGTGACCAATGGCTAATGCAGGAACCCATTAGTAATCAAGGTTCTGAGAATAAGTGGTTGTTGAATGGAATGTTCAGCATTAAATGTTGTATCTCTAGCACCCCACCTAGTTTCAAGGAACACAGAGGAAGAGTGGCAAAAAGAATGTAAGAGCCAGAGGATAACGACTGTTGTAAAACCCTATCCTCCTGGTATAAAATAGGTGTTGAACTCGAATCAGCAGGTACAAGACTGGACCTGACAACTTTTCACCATTCATGGGAGAATGGATCATAGGTTGTCCTTGTTCAATTACATAATTCCCCATATATACTCATGCAAGCAACCTGACTTAAAAAAAAAGTCACACACACACACACACACACACACACACACACACCAACAATGGAAAAAACAAAACATACACAGAATGCGCACATCTATACATAACACACACATGCATACGAAGAAGTAGGATGGGCCATGTTGATAAGAAGTTCAATGGAAATAAATAGAAAGGGTAATGAGAAAAACACTGTCAAACATACTCACACATGTGTGCGCAAACGAGTGTGTGTGTGTGAATGTGTGTGTATGTGTGTGTCTGTATCAAAATTTTAAGGATAAAAACTTTAAAAATGTGTCTCAGACTAAACAAAGAATTCTCAATTGACAAATAACGAATGGCTGAGAAGCACCTAAAGTCAACATCCTTAGTCATCAAGGAAATGCAAATCAAAACAATCCTGAGATTCCACCTTACACCATTCAGAATGGCTAGGATAAAAACTCAGGTGACAGCAGATGCTAGAGAGCTTGTGGAGAAAGAGGAACACTCCTTCATTGCTGGTGAGGATGCAAGCTGGTACAACCACTCTGGAAATCAGTTTGGCGGTTCCTCCCTTAATTGGACATAGTACTACCAGAGGACCCAGCTATACCACTCCTGGGCATACATCCAGAAGATGCTCCAACACATAATAAGGACACATGCTCCACCATGTTCATAGTAGCCTTAGTTATAATAGGCAGAAACTGGGAACAACTCAGATGTCCCTCAACAGAGGAAAGGATACAGAAAATGTGGTACATTTACACAATGGAGTACTATTCAGCTATTAAAAACAATGAATTTATGAAATTCTTAGGGAAATGGATGGACCTGAAGAATATCATCCTGAGTGAGGTAACCCAATCACAAAAGAACACAAATGGTGAGCACTCTCTGATAAGTGGATATTAGCCCAGAAGATCTGAATATACAAAGTACAATCCACAAACCACAAGAAACTCAAGAAGGAAGACCAAAATGTGGATACTTCATTCCTTCTTAAAAGAGGGAACAAAATACCCATGAAAGGAGTTTCAGAGACTACTATGGAGTGGAGACATATGAAGAAGGAAGGACAATCCAGAGACTGCTCCACCTAGGAATCCTTCCCATATTCAATCATCAAACCCAGACACTATTGTGGATGCCAGCAAGTGCTAGCTGACAGGAGCCTGATATATCTGTCTCCTGAGAGGCTCTCCCAGTGATCAACTAATTCAGAAGTAGAGGCTCACAGCCATCCATTGGACTGAGTACATGGTCCAAAATGAAGGAGCTAAAGAAAGGACTGAAGGAGCTGAAGGGTTTGCAGCCCCTTGAGACAAACGACAATATGAACTAACTAGTACCCTCAGAGCTTCCAGGAATTAAACCACCTACCAAAGATGACACATGGTGGGACTCATGGCTCCAGCTGCATATGTAGCAGAGGATGGCCAAGTCGATCATCAATGGGAGGAGAGGCCCTTGGCCTTGTGAAGGTTCTATGCCCCAGTGTAGGGGAATGCCAAGGCCAGGAAGCAGGAGAGGGTGTGGTGTCCAGCAGGGGAAGGGGGAGGGAACAGGGGATTGTTTTTGTTTTTTTGTTTTGTTTTGTTTTGTTTTTATTTTTATTTTTTTCAGAGGGGAAACTGGGAAAGGAGATATCGTATGAAATATAAATTAAAAATATATAATAAAAAATGTGTCTCAGAACCTTCAGAGACTAACTAAACATCTTTCTTTTTATTCAAAAATGGAAAAGAAAGTAAGAGATCTCTTTGGGAGAAGAAAAAATGATGCAGGCAGTTCTGTTGCTTGCTGTCTTTGCAGGGTGCTAAGAACCCTATTTCCTCGGAAAGATAGAAGTGACTGGCAGAGTACCCAGTAACTCAGAACATTTCATGTATATGTGTGTATATAAATTCATATTACTCAGATTTGTACAGCACCTGTAGCTCAGCAGATAAAAGCACATGCTGCCAAAACTTGAGGACTAAATTTCTATCCCATGCGGTATAAGGACATGTTGTTCTCTGACCCCTGCATACTTACTATGGCACATGCACAGACATACACACACAAGCACATGCCATGCATGCACACACGCACGGACGCGCGTGTGCGCGCACGCACACACACACACACACACACATATACATATATATATATATGTATATATACACACATACTAAAGAAAAATATTGAAGAAGGTACTAATCACCTCTACTCAGATCTATGGACAGAGTCTGGTTACCAGTCAAATGACAGACAAAGCAGGACACAACAGACACATTGTTCTGCTCCCAGTGGCACGTGCTCCTGACAGTCACTGTGCCATTGCTGTGTGATTCATCCTGAGTGACACAATCCCCATCTGGAGTCCAAGAGATCTGCGCAGCAGGCTTGCCTGCAACTGCCGCACAAACTGCAGTTCTATTTTTCCCTGGAGAGTAGGTTACCTCAGGGGGCACTGGAGAGACGGATAGGAAATAAAGATTCAGTCTTGTCACAAATTACAAGGACATTTTTTTCTAACTAAAATTGGTGACCTGAAATAGCACAATATGTGACATTGTCACTTACCCAGCACTTGGAGGTCATGGACTTTTTGGAAATTTCCTTCAGGTGTTGCTATCTCACATGAGTAATTCCCCTCATGCTGGAGGGCCACTGCACTGATCTGAAGGCCAGGACCGAGGTCAGGTGTGAAGACCCAGGTGATGTTCCTGCCCGAGCAGTTGGTTTCATTGGTCTCCATTGTGTCTACAACGTAGGCTATTATGCAGGAAGGCTGACCTCTGGGCATTATCGTCCATGTTACTAATACTGCTTTTTTCAGTGGAATTGAAGGGCAGCAGAGCAGAGACTTTGTTCCCATCTGTACAGACACCATAGTGTTAACTGGATACACAGAGGGAGGAAATGAGAAAAGGACACCTTGTGAGTTATGTCTATTCACACTAACTTATAAGTTACACTAGAACAATGCTTGACTAATGGAAGTATTACAGCAAGAGTAGATTTTCTCACACTTCTTTGTTTCTGTATGTTCAATCTATCAGAATTAAATATGCTATTCATCTTCTAAGAAAAGGTTCAGGTACGTGGGCTATGCATATCTTGCACCATAAATCCTCACATTGCTTATACACTGATATAAAGAGTCCATGATGGATACAAGTTTGCTGAGTGGTGATTACTTGACAAAATTATCTGTCACAATCACTTATGACAAAAGTCAGTGTTGTCTATTGTTTTGTTTTGTTTTGTTGTTTTGGGAGGGTTTTATTTTTTCGTTTTTTGATTGTTTGTTTGTTTGGGGTTTTTTTAATATTTTTTATTTTTTATTTTTTTGGTTTTTCAAAACACGTTTTTTTCTAGACTACCCTGACTGTCCTGGACTGACTCTGTAGCCCAGGCTGGCCTCAAACTCAAAAATCTGCCTGCCTCTGCCCCTCAAGTGCTGGGATCAAAGGCATGCACCACCAAAGCCCCACTAAAAGAGTATTGTCATTGCTTTAACAGGAACAGAACTTGATGGGAATAAGCCCTGCTTATTATAAACATTGCATTAACATCTCCACTGTCTTATTTCAATATCACTTGCCTCTTTGGGGAACTAGAGTCCTCATAAGTCACTTCTAAATAAAGGTCACCTAATCAGATGAAGAAAGAAATTCTTCAACACAGACCTGGGAGGGTACTAACGCCAAAGTCTTTCCATCACTCCTTCTAATGTGGCAAAGGTTTAGAGGCAAGTGTTCAGGGTCCCTCACACCATAACACTACATGACCAGACGCTGCTACTCATCCTCAATCTGTCCAGCAGCCAAGGCCTTAGTCACTGTGTCTAAGCAAGGTCAACTCTCCATTCCCACAAAATAGGCAAGAATTTTACCTTCTGCCACAAGAGATGAACTGTTCTGTGTAGTTTGCTTCGTATCAGTGCAAGTTGACTCTAGAAAATATTTAAATACAAATGCTTAAATATTTAAATGATTGTAAGGAGGAATTCAAACTTTTATCATCACTGATATGTCAAAATCTTGGAAATTGCAGTCATAAGATATTAACTAGTTTTATTCCCACTCATGAGTAACTTTATTTTGCCAATAGTTTACAGTAGCCCTGCCTTCCCTCTTCCAGCTCCTTGCCAGGTCCAGTGTAGGCATACCACATAAGCTGACTTCATTAAACTCTTTCTTCAGATGTCATCCCCTAATTAAAACCATATGATCCTAGGCACCCAGCACCTATATCGTAGATTTGCAGCTTGATCTTCATGCAGATCCCTCAACAACTGGAGCAGAGCTGTCCCTGAATTTCTTGCCTGCCTAAGAATCCAGGCCCCCTAACTGGGCTGCCTGTCTGGCCTCAGTGAGAGAAGATGTACCTAGTCCTTCAGTGACTTATGTGCAGGAGTTGGGGAGTGATACCCAGGGGGCTCCTCCTTCTCAGAGGAGAAGAGAAGGGGATTTAGGGGAGGAGGTGGAAGAGGGCATACTGGAATGAAGGGGATGATATTGGGTGTAAAGAGAATAAATAATAGGATGAAGGTGAATAAATTAATTAATTAATTTAAAACAAAAGCCATTTGGTCCAATAATGAACACTTCCGACAGATAGAAAAACAGAGCCATTCTCAAATACTATAGAATCAGAGTCACCAAGAGTTCATCCTCTCGCCTCCTTCCAGCTGCTCCACCTTGTGACTGAACAGCAGAAATGAAGCAGAGCAGGGCAGGAGAAGGATGAGTTTTCCATTCCTTCCTTGAGTTCTGTAGAATTGTTCACAATTATAATGGTCCCAAACCAAGCATGGTTGCACAGAGAGTGGAGGGAGACAGGAGAATCATGATGTCAGTGAAACTGGCCATATCATAAATTTGGGGCCAAACTGGACTACATACACTGCTTTATAAGAAAAAATCATCATAATCAGCTTCTGAAACATTGAACCATAACAGTTCCATGCTTTACAGGCAACAATTAAAGACACAGGAAAGAAAAAGTAGACGTGTTTGTTATCCTGAGCTACCTAAACTACTATGAAGTGCTAGTGTGTTTTTAATAGTAAAATTGGACTAACTATAAATGTATGTTTCAAACAAAAGCAAAATAACGCCTATAGTAAATGTTAGAAGACTCCATGAAAGTACAGAAAATCTCCAATTAAGAACAAAAAGGATAAAACAACAACAAAAATCTGTCATTAGCTGGGCAGTGGTGGAGCACACTTTTAGTCCCAGCACTTGGGAGGCAGAGGCAGGTGGATTTCTGAGTTCCGGGCCAGCCTGGTCTATAGAATGAGTTTCAGGACAGCCAGGGGTATATAGAGAAACCTTGTATCAAAAGCAAAAAAAAAAAAAAAAATCTGTCATTAGCTGGAAAGAGGGTGGAATCAGAAGACATGCTACTAAGCAGACTATGCCAGGTACAGTGAAGTGAGTGATCTATGGTATTACATGTGAAAGCAAAATGAACCCAAAACTGGGAAGCACAGTGGATTTCATTAAGTCAAGAAGTTTCTGTACAGCAAAGGAAAGAACTGAGTGAAAAAACAGCCTACAGAATGGGAGAGAAATCTTTACTAACTATATATTTGATAGCCAACAAATAAACAGAATATACAAAAGATTCAATAAAGTAACAAAATCAAATAGCCCAATTAACAAATAAGTGCAGATGTGTGGACACAGGGATATACTGTGGGACACACTGGGACATACTAGAGCCTCCAAATGAGATATTTATTTACTTATTTATTTATTTATTTATTTAGCCCATACAAAATGAGCTGCTTTCTTTTGCTATTGCTGTTGCTGTTCTTGGTTGTGGTGGTGGAGGTGATGGTCCTGGTGATTTGTGTGTTTGTCTGGCCTTGATGGTGGGGGAGGGTGCTAGGGCAAAGGGAGAATACGAGGGGACAGAGAGGTGAGGAGGCTGGGGTGCATGATGTGAGACTCACAATTAACAACAAATATTTTTAAAGAAATGTAAATTAGCTTCCATCGTAATAGCCAAAATTTGGAAATGAACAAGAGATTCTTCAATAAATAAATCGCTAACTATATTATATTATATAAAGAAATGGCAATATCACTTGGTGCTTGAAAAAAAAAAGCTATCAGAGTTAAGGATGCAGTAGAGTGCTTGCCTACTATACTCAAAGCCCTAAGTTCATCCCCAGCCCTGCATGGAACTGGACATGGTAAACTACATATGTAATTCCAGAAATCAGTTGGTTAGAAGCACAAAGAATAGAAGTTTATCAAATTATTAGCCAAACAAGTTCAGAGTTTATAAGAAGAATGCTACAGTATGACTAGTGGGATTTGTCTCACGGATGCAAGACTGGTTCAACATTCAGAGACCCATCATACCAACAGGCTAAGGGGGAAAGGCATTATCAGAAGATGCTAAAGAAGCATTTGGCACACTCTCCCAGTCAACAATGAAGACCTCTCAGTAAACTATTCAGTCACATTAGAAAAACAGGTTTGAAAACTAGAAAAAATATTTGAATAAATACATTACAAGAATAATGGTACTCAAATGGCCAGTAGACACATGGTAAAGATTAATAACTCTAAAGGAATGCCAATCAAAAACCCAATAAAATAATCACTACCTTCCTACAAGCATAAACAAATTAAAATGACATATGGAGTGTTGTTAGTGTCAACATTGTCAACCTACACAGATCTGTGTCTGTAAGACCTGGGATTTGAATACTGAAAGGCTGAGAAGCACCTAAAGAAATGTTCAACATCCTTAGTCATCAGGGAAATGCAAATCAAAACAGCCCTGAGATTCCACCTCACACCAGTCAGATTGGCTAGGATAAAAAACTCAGAGGGCAGCAGATGCTAGAGAGCTTGTGGAGAAAGAGGAACACTCCTTCATTACTGGTGAGATTGCAAGCTGGTACAGCCACTCTGGAAATCAGTATGGCGGTTCCTCTGGAAATTGGACATAGTACTACCAGAGGACCCAGCTATACCACTCCTGGGCATATACCCAGAAGATGCTCCAACATGTAATAAGGACACATGCTCCACTATGTTCATAGCAGCCCTATTTATAATAGCCAGAAACTGGAAACAACCCAGATGTCCCCCAACAGAGGAATGGATACAAAAATTGTGGTACATTTACACAATGGAGTACTACTCAGCTATTAAAAACAATGAATTTATGAAACTGTTAGGGAAATGGATGGACCTGGAGAATATCATCCTGAGTGGGGTAACCCAATCACAAAAGAACACACATGGTGAGCTCTCTCTGATAAGAGATTATTAGCACAGAACTTCGGAATACCCCACAAACTACAAGAAACTCAAGAAGAAGGAAGACCAAAATGTGGACATTTCATTCCTTCTTAAAAGGGGGAACAAGACACCCATGGAAGGAGTTGCAGAGACTAACTATGGAGCAGAGACTGAAGGAAGGACAATCCAGCCGATATAGCTGTCTCCTGAGAGGCTCTAACAGTACCTGACTAATACAGAAGTAGAGGCTCACAGCCATCCATTGAACTGAGTATAGGGTCTCCCCAATGAAGGAGTTAGAGAAAGAACCAAAGGAGTTGAAGGTTTTGTAGCCCCTTAGGATGAACAACAATATGAACTAACTAGTACTCTCAGAGCTTCCAGGGACTTAACCACCAACCAAGAAGTACACATGGTGGGACTGATTGTTCTGGCAGCATGTATATAGTAGAGGATTGCAATGTCAGTCATCAATGGGAGAAGAGGCCCTTGGCCCTGTGAAGTTTTTGTTCCCCAGTGTAGGAGAATGCCAGGGCCAATAATTGGGAGAGGGTGGGGTGACAAGCAGGGAGAGGGGGGAGGCAACAGGGGTTTGTTTTTGTTGTTTTTTGGTTTTGTTTTGTTTTTTGGGGGAGGGTAAACTGGGAAAGGAGAAATCATATGATATGTAAATAAAGAAAATACCTAATAAAAAAAATTCAGAGAACAGAAACAGACTGCCTTCCAAATGCAGTTGGTTTTGTTTCAATTTTACATGGGAAATAAAATGTCTTCTTACACACAACACACACACACACACACACACACACACAAAACCCAATAAAATAATCACTACCTTCCGACAATCACAATCAAAATTAAAAAGACATATGGAGTGTTGGTAGTGTCAACTTTGTCAACCTACACAGA
>NW_022196894.1:42732515-42734564 GCF_008632895.1 Mastomys coucha | reverse complement strand
GGGAGACAGTGAGCAGCATGTAAAGTGAATAAGTAAAATAAATTAAATTTTAAAAAAGAAAAGATAAACATGTAAATAAAGACCAATGTGCACATAAGAATATTGACAGAGCAACTCTTTCAATAACTTTTTTAGAACTGCCCAGTTTAAAGACAATTGCCTGGCACATACTCTAGATCATATCTTTGGAAGCATAAAAGCAAGGCAGAAGGCTGGATCCAGCCTCAGGGCACACTGAGGACAGCACTCAGTATATCCTTTCATCAGATTGGCTTCTATAACTATGTCCCAACACCCAACAAGAATAAACAAGAAGAAATTGAATGCAAATATTTGTCCCAAGAGGCACAAAATCACATCCAAGAATGACCCAGGGAACAAAATGTGCTTGATGTAAAAGGCACTCTCCCTTTTTTCCTGGAGCCTCTCCTACAGTTCCCCTAGACATTGCTCACCATGTGTCAGTTTTTGACCATGTTCCCACAGTGATAATGTAAGATACCACATGATTACACCAAAAATTATCAAGACAAAATATTATCTGCATAGAACAGGGGAGAGTGGAAGGAATGAGAAGAAAGGAAAGAGCTAGAAAGAAACTAGATTCTCATTAATAACAGAAAAACAAAAATATTACTAGTAATTTTAAAAATTGTACAATGTATATTTCCATGATTAAATACATACCTAGTACTGAAGCTTCAAACTACATGAAGCACAATTTAACTAAATTAAAGAGACATGTTGACTGTTTCACAATCATTGATGGGAGCTTCAACTCAGCTTCCTCAAAAATGAATAGAGCAATCAGAACATTAAAAGGCAATAAAGACAGAATATAGCAATAACAGTATTAATTATAATGCCCAAACAGACATTCATAAAAGCAGTTCCAATGTCCATAATAGGTATTTTTTCAAGTGTCCTATTGCATTTATCAAAGTTGATTATGTATATACTGGATGACAAAACAAATCTCTACATTTAAGAAGGTTAGGGGCCAAAAGATGGCTCAGCAGGAAATGGGGCCAAGATATATGTAGCCAAACCTGAAGACCTGATTTTAAAACTTGGGAGCTGCATAGAAGAAAATAAGAACACCTACAGTTGTCTTCTGACCCCCCTCACAAACACACACAAATACTGTGTTAGAACTTCATTCACACACACACATATAAATACATACACACACACTAAATACATACAAATAGTTTCTAAAATAAAAGAGAAGGAGGAGGTTAAGTTAAGTTAGTTTTATAAAAAAGGTCTCTCATGCTTTCTTAATTGTTGAAACTTGAAACTGGGATGTTAATGGTAGACTTGAACTCAGACATACTTTATACATCTTGAAGTAGAAGGACATAGCTGGTATTTTTGTAATTGAAGAAAAGTCAGTTTGCTTTTACATTGATCAGTCTGCTTAGGAATTATGGTTCTGGTGAGGCAGAGCTAAGGCAGAGAGCTCTAGCACTTCTGCCACCCTTATAAGAGTTATTTCAGACTGCTCCTCCCTTCTCCCACTAGTAACTTCCAACACTTTTACTTCAAATGCTTTAAGAAAGACTCCATAATCTATGGCACCAATGCACAAACTGCCTGCATCCAGACCATGGTACCCCCTTTCCCTTGTAGTGGAGGGGACTGCCCCCTCCTAGGGCAGCTCAGTGTCTCCACTTTACTCTGGATCCAGATGCTTCCCTTCTCAGTTCCATCTATCTATCTATCTATCTATCTATCTATCTATCTATCTATCTATCTATCTATATCTCTCAATCTCAATAAAAATCAACTGTAAAGATGAAGCAAGCAAGAAATCTAGTAAAGGATTTCTTTTCAGTCAGTCTCTAATCTTCAAATTCACAATAATAACTAATAGAATAATCTCTTTAGTGGACTATTCCCAAAAAACAAACACACAAAACAGTGTTTATCAAGAATAATCAACTTGAAAGTAAATGGTAGAGTGTTAAAGTGGCCCTACTAGCCTGCAACAAAGGTGTATGCCTGAAACTACAGGAGTCAGGAGGCTGAGGCAGGAGGATTATCATA
>NW_022196894.1:42731473-42732161 GCF_008632895.1 Mastomys coucha | reverse complement strand
AGTTCACTGATTTAAGAGTGATTTTTCTTCCTCATTTCCCTATCTTTACCATCATCTCCAGTCTGCGTCCAGTTGGATAGCTAAACCTGCACAGGAGAAAATGACAGTGATGGTTGCTGAAAGATAAAGAAAGAAGCCAAAGCATAACGCATTTGTTCTCTCAAAGTATTAAAACATTAAGATACAGTTTATGGCAATTCCCTTTTAAAGCAGTAGTTTTTAAAGGATAAATTGTATACTGGAAAATGAACAAACCTTACGTGTACAGCTGATGAATACGTTCATCTACATAAACTTGGACAAGCATTTCCAAAGTTTCCAAACCAAAGTGCTAACATTTTGCGACTCAAAACTCCCAATGTCCTTTTCTTGATATTGCTCCTCAAGAAGCAAACATGGCTCTAACATCTATCAACATTTTCTCAGTTTGTTGCTTATGAGCTTCACATAAATGAAATACTTTACTGAGTTCATCCCTGTATGCTAGTTTGGACTTACCAAAGAATATGGTAACTTGTTCATCAGTTTCTCTGTGAATTTGAGTTGCTCTATTTGGTGACTAATATATATATAAAGATTCTCGAGCCAGGAGGCACAGGCCTCACAAGTCGTGCAGGGCAGCAGGGACAGGATCCTCTCAGCCTCCAAGTGAAGGCTGTGGATCTGCAACCCTCTCTGCCCCTTCCCT
>NW_022196894.1:42728554-42731421 GCF_008632895.1 Mastomys coucha | reverse complement strand
AGAGATCCTGTCTCCAGGGTGTGCTCTGACCCCAGGACTCAGGACAGACAACTGATCCACAGCCATCTACACCCAGGATTTACCAGAGGAGAGTTGATCTCCCAGAAGTACTGACACAGGCTTACATACCCACAGGAGAAACAAGCTCTAGTCACAGACAGCAAGAACATCTAAGACCAGAGATCAACAGATGGCCAAAGGCAAATGTAAGAATCTTATCAACAGAAACCAAGACTATTTGGCTTCATCAGAACCTAGTACTCCCACCACAGCAAGTCCTGGATATCCCAAAACACCAGAAAAGCAAGATTTGGATCTAAAATCATATCTCACAACGGTGCTAGAGGAATTTAAGAAAGACATGAATAACTCCCTTAAAGAAATACAGGAAAACACAGGAAAAGAGGTACAAGCCCTTAAAGAGGGGGAAAAATCCCATAAAGAATTACAGGAGATCACAAGTAAACAAGTAGAAGCACTTAAAGAGGAAACACAAAAATCCCTTAAGGAATTACAGGAAAACACAAACAAACAGGTGAAGGAATTGAGCAAAAACCAACCAGAACCTAAAAATGGAAGTAGAAACAAGTAAGAAATCACAAAGAGAGACAACTCTAGGGTTAGAAATCTTAGAAAAGAAGTCAGGAAACATAGATGCAAGCATCACCAACAGAATACAAGAGATAGAAGAGAGAATCTCAGGTGCAGAAGATACCATAGAAAACGTCCACACAACAGTCAAAGAAAATGCAAAATGCAAAAAGTTCCTAAACCAAAACATCCAGGAAATCCAGGACACCAAACCTAATGATAATACATACAGAAGAGAGTGAAGACCTCCAACTTAAAGGGCCAGTAAATATCTTCAACAAAATTATAGAAGAAAACTTCCCTAACCTAAAGAAAGAGATGCCCATGAACATACAAGAAGCCTATAGAACTCCAAATAGACTGGACCAGAAAAGAAATTCCTCCCGCCACATAATAGTCAAAACACCAAATGCACAAAACTAAGAAAGAGCACTAAAAGCAGTAAGGGAAAAAGGTCAAGTAACATATAAAGGCAGGTCTATCACAATTACACCAGAATTCTCACCAGAGACTATGAAAGCTAGAAGATCCTGGGCAAATGTCACACAGACACTAAGAGAACACAAATGCCAGCCCAGACTACTATACCCAGCAAAGCTCTCAATCACCATAAATGGAGAAACCAAAGTATTCCATGACAAAACCAAATTCACACAATATATTTCCACAAGTCCAGACCTTCAAAGGGTAATAAATGGAAAACTCCAGCAGAAGGAGGGGAACTACTCTGAAAAAGCAAAAATGTAATCTTCCAATAAAACTAAAAGAAGATAGCCACATGAACGGAATTCAAGCTCTAAAAACAAAAATAACAGGAAGCAACAATTACTTTTCCTTGATATCTATTAACATTAATGAACTCAATTTCCCAATAAAAAGACTATCAGATTGGGTACATAAACAGAACCCAACATTTTGTTGCATACAGGAAACCTACCTGAGTGACAAAGACAGACACTACCTCAGAATAACAGGCTGGAAAACAATTCTCCAAGACAATGGCCCCAAGAAAGAAGCTGGAGTAGCCATTCTAATATCGAATAAAATCAACTTTCACCCTAAAGTGATCAAAAAAAATAAGAAGGAACACTTCATATTCATCAAAGGTATGATCTACCAAGATGAATTCTCAATTCTGAACCTCTATGCTCCAAATCAAAGGGCATCTACATTCATAAAAGAAACTTTACTAAATCAAAGTACACATTGTACCACACACAATAGTAGTGGGAGATATCAACACTCCACTCTTTGTAATGGGCAGATCATGGAAACAGAAACTAAACAAGGACACAGTGAGACTAACAGAAGTTATGAAACAGATGGATTTAACAGACATCTATAGAACTTTTTATCCTAGAACAAAAGGATATACCTTCTTCTCAGCACCTCATGGTACCTTCTCCAAACTTGACCATATAATTGGTCACAAATCAAGCCTCAACAGATATAAGAAGATTGAAATATTCCTTGCACCCTATCAGATCACCAAGGACTAAGGGTGCTCCTCAATAACAACATAAAAAATAGAACGCCCACATACACGTGGAAGCTTAACAACATCTACTCAATGATGACTTGGTCAAGGAAGAAATAAAGAAAGAAATTAAAAACTTTCTAGAGTTTAAGGAAAATGAATCCACAACATACCCAAACTTATGGGACACAATAAAAGCAGTCCTAAGAGGAAAACTCAAGTTTTAAGTCCCTCCAAAAAGAAATGGGAGCACGCATACACCATCAATTTGACAACACACCTGAAAGTGCTAGAACAAAAAGAGGCAAATTCACCCAAGAGGAGTCAAAGGCAGGAAATAATCAAACTCAGGGCTGAAATCAACCAAACAGAAACAAAAAGAACTATACAAAGAATCAACCAAACCAGGAGCTGGTTCTTTGAGAAAATCAACAAAATAGATAAACATTTAGTCAAACTAACTAGGGCACAGAGACAGTATTCTAATTAACAATATCAGAAATGACAAGGGAGACATAACAACAGACACTGAGGAAATCCAAAAAATCATGAGATCTTACTACAAAAGCCAAGACTCAACAAAACTGTAAAACCTGGATGAAATGGACAATTTTCTAGACAGATAGCAGGTACCAAAGTTAAATCAAGTTCAGATCAATGATTTAAACAGTCCCATATCTGCTAATGAAATAGAAACACTCATTAAAAGTCTCCCAACCAATAAAAGCCCAGGACCAGATGGTTTTAGTGCAGAGTTTTATCAAACCTTCAAAGATGACCTAATACCAATACTCCTCAA
>NW_022196894.1:42726297-42726813 GCF_008632895.1 Mastomys coucha | reverse complement strand
TGTTCAACATCCTTAGTCATCAGAAAAATGCAAATCAAAACAACTCTGAGATTCCACCTCACACCAGTTACATTGGCTAGGATAAAAGACTCAAGTGCTGGAGAGGTTGTGGAGAAAGAGGAACATTACTTCATTCCTGGTGGGATTGCAAATTGGTAAAACCACTCTGGAAATCAGTTTGGCGGTTCCTCCCTTAATTGGACATAGTTCTACTGGAGGACCCAGCTATACCACTCCTGGGCATATACGCAAAAAGTACTCCAGCATGCAATAAGGACACATGCTCCACCATGTTCATAGCAGCCTTATTTATAATAGCAGGAACCTAGAAACAACCCAGATGTCCTTCAACAGAGGAGTGGATACAGAAATTGTGGTACATCTACACAATGGATTACTACTCAGCTATTAAAAACAATGAATTTATGAAATTCTTAGGTAAAGGGAGGGATCTAGAGAATATCATCCTGAGTGAGGTAACCCAATCACAAAAGAACACACATGGTATGCACTCTC
>NW_022196894.1:42721388-42725243 GCF_008632895.1 Mastomys coucha | reverse complement strand
TATAATAACCAGAACCTGGAAACAACCCAGATGTCCCTCAACAGAGGAATGGATACAGAAATTGTGATGCATCTACACAATGGAGTACTACTCAGCTATTAAAAACAATGAATTTATGAAATTGTTAGGGAAATGGAAAAATCTGGAGAATATTATCCTGAGTGGGGTAGCCCAATCACAAAAGAACACACATGGTATGCACTCTCTGATAAGTGGTTATTAGCACAAAAGTTTGGAAGACTGGAAGAACAACCCACAAACCACAAGAAACTCAAAAAGAAAGAAGACCAAAAGGTGGACATTTCATTCCTTCTTAAAAGGGGGAACAAAATACTCACGGAAGGAGTTGCAAAGACTAACTATGGAGCAGAGACTGAAGGAAGGACAAGCCAGCCTGATATAGCTATCTCCTGAGAGGCTCTGACAGTATCTGACTAATACAAATGTAGAGGCTCACAACCATCCATTGAACTGAGTACAGGGTCCTTAATGAAAGAGTTAGAAAAAAAGACCAAAGGAGCTGAAAGGTTTGTAGCCCCTTAGGATGAACAACAATATGAACTAACTAGTACCCTCAGAGCTCCCAGGGACTCAACCACCAACCAAGGACTATACATGGTGGGACTGATTGTTCTGGCAGCATGTGCATAGTAGAGGTTTGTAAAGTCGATCATCAATGGGAGGAGAGGCCTTTGGCCCTGTGAAGGTTCTCTGCCCCATTGTAGGGGAATGCCAGGGCCAATAAGTGGGAGAGGGTGGGGTGTCAAGCAGGGGGAGGGGGGAAGCAACATGGGTTTGTTCTTCTTGTTTTTGTTTTTTGATTTTTGGTGTTTTTGAAGGGGAAACTGGGAAAGAAGAAATCATATGATATGTAAATAAAGAAAATACTTAATTAAAAAAAGATTCTCTGACAATTATTGATTTGCACATACCTTTTGGTGTCTATATGCATCCATTTGGTAGGGTATATATAAATGGATAATATGAGGCTTTAAATAAATACTTCCTATAGAAGGTTTAACTTGCCTGCCTGCCATCTCCTTTTTATTTTAAAACATTGTCCCAATACCAGAAAACGTGACCCGTTTAAAATGAAGTCATTTCCTCTGCAGTTAGTTAAAATGAAACTATACAATGTTGGAATATGTTGAGCCCTAGTCCAGTGTAACTGGCACCCATATGAAAAGAAGAATGGGCATTGCCATGCATCTAGAAAAATGTTCATGGGAAGACAAAAGCAAAGACAGGGATGCTCTTCTTTTGCAAGTTAAGAAACAACAGAGATGTCCAGAAGCTAGAAAATTGTCAAGGACCAGCTTCTTCCTTCCTGCACTAAACAAGGTAGAGACTCTTGCAATGACAAACCACAGCAGAGAGACACTGGGGGATCTGAAATGCAGAACTTCACTAACAGCTCAAAGAAAGAGAAACCTGCTGTGCAGTACCACACAGCTGCACCAACAACAGGGAAACAGCACCTGGAGCTCTGGAGGACAGCAGATGTGTGCTAAGGAAGGGCAGGTAGGCCTCTGGGATTGTATAGTTTAAATAACCCCACATGTTATGTGAGGTGTGGCTCTCAAGTCATGGTTATCTGTAGGATGTTACTTTCCCCCTTTTCATTAAAATTAGACTTTGCCAGGTGGTGGTGGTGGCACATGCCTTTGATTCCAGCACTCAGGAGAAAGAATCAGATGAATCTCTGAATTTGAGGCCAGGCAGGGGTACAGTTGGAGTTCCACAATAACTAGGGCTACACAGAGAAACCCTGTTTTCAAGAGCCAAAAATAAAATTATGCAAATAAGCAAATAGATGATAGATAGATGGATAGATAGATAGATAGATAGATAGATAGATAGATAGATAGATAGATAGATAGATAGATAGATAGGACACACAGAGAGATTACTATCCTGTTGTGGTAAAATTATCAGGGGGTTTCTACCCCACCTTGGAACATTCAGTTCCCACATAGAAGACACTAAAACCTTTATATTTATAATACCTTAAAAGCCCTCTTAAAAGGGCAGATATCAACCCTCTATGCTATTTTGTCTACTTCCCTATTAATAACCCCAAGATACAACTTGCACTGTTCCTGAGGGAAGTAGTAGGGGGGAGAGGGGACCCTGATCTGGCATTGGGTGAAGGAACAGGATTGAAGTCCTGAGGGCCAGGAGTAAAAATGGAAACAGGAAACCTCAAGAAATAGGAGGTTAGAAGAACCCTTCAAAACACACCAGAGATCTGGGAGGAAGAGACTCTCAGGTATCAAAGGGAGGGACCTTAGAGGAAATGCCAGTAGGGAATGGAACAGTAATGGAAAGGACAGTAGGAAAAGGGAACTTGCAGAGCCCACCTCCAACAGGAAGACAGGGCATCAAGTGAGGGATGCTCTTGCTATCCCACAGTCACATCTCTGACCCATAATTGTTCCTGTCTGAAAGAACTACAAGGATGGAAGTAGAGAGGAGCCTGAGGAAAAGAAAGTCCAACAACAAGTCCAAGTGGGATCCAGCTCAAGGGGATGTCCCAAGACCTCACACTACTACTGAGGCTATGGAGCACTCTCAAAAAGGAACCTATCATGATTACCCTAGAAAAGACCCAACAAGCAGCTGACAGAGTCAGAAGCATATATTTGCACCCAACCAATGGACAGAAGCAGCTAACCCCTGTTGTTGAATTAGAGAAGGCTGAAAGAAGCTGAGGAGAAGGGTGATCCTTTAGGAGACCAGCAGTCTCAATTGATCTGGACCTCTGAGATCTCTCTTCTTAATCTGTTTATAGAATTTAGACCCTTTTCATTCCTTGCTATTGTGAATAATGCAGTAATAAACATAGATGTGCAAACATGTCTGTGTTAGCATATAGAGTCCTATGGGCATATGCCTTGGAGTGGTATAGCTGAGTCATATGGCAGCTCTACTTCCATAATTTCCACAGTAAGCACACCAGTTTACACTCTCACCAGCAGTGAATAAAGTTTCGTCTTTCCCACATGCATGTTAGTGATTGTAATTTGTTTATTTAATTACAGCTTTTCTGGCTGGGATGAGATGGAGCATCAAAGTGGTTTTAAATTTACATTTCTCTGATGACTAAAACAAGAAAGACAGTTCTTCAAGGAGAGGGCTGTTGAGCTTGCTTCCAGTTCAGTGGTCAGGAGCCAGCTAGGAAGCAGGTGGTAGGCCAGAGAAGGAAGATCCCAACCCTCTCCTTCCTGAAGTTCAGCAGCTCTCCTTTCAGTGTTCATTCTGAGTCTCAGCATTCTGAAAATGTACACCATAGGCGACTTAGTTACTGCCTGGGTGGAAGAGCAGCACTCCAGAGCTTAGGACTCTACCGTTTTCTGATGATATGACTCAGTAGATTTGCTTTGAAATGGTTTGGAACCATTTCTATTCCAGACTTTCTGACAACAATTTGTATTTTCCCCAATCCATGAAGCCCTGCCGACCTCAGAAGCTAAACTCTGCTTATTTATATTGAAGATAGATCTCCTACAGAGAAAACATGTTCATTTTCAAGGTGACAGCCTTTCACTACATATGCCATTACAGCCTCTTCCTTTTCCTCCTCCTCCTCCTCCTCCTCCTCCTCCTCCTCCTCCTCCTTCTTTCTCCTTCTTCTGAAATATGCCAAGTTCTCTGGTCTCTGGGCTTCTTCACAGCCCCATGTGAAGGATCACCATCCCCCACTGCTCTGGACAGCCCATTAGCCCTTCCTCACCTGTTTCTCTATAGGACCCCATTCAACATTCAGATACTTAACCACATGGATTTCCTGTTTGGCCTGATGTTATCACAGATATTTCACCACAAAATAAACCATTTCGTGTAATAGCATTAACT
>NW_022196894.1:42719999-42721327 GCF_008632895.1 Mastomys coucha | reverse complement strand
AGGAAAAAGTGGTAACACAACATTTAAGAGCAGGTAGCGCTTTCACAGAGGACCTGAGTTTGATTCCCGGAATCTACATCAGATGGCTTTCAACCATCTGCAACTCCAGTGCCAAAGGATCTGATAGCCTCTTCTAGCTTCTGCAGATACATACACAAGGTGCACATGCATACATGCAGACAAACACACATACACATAAAGTAATAAAATAACTTACCTTACCTTTAAAGAAATGAGGTCAATAGATGCAGTGTAAAGGTGGAAACATAGTTTACAAATTTATCTTTGTAATAGCAAAATGATGGTTCTTTCATATGGTTCACAATTTTATTTTTGTGTTTTAAAGAAATCCTTTAGCATCTACCCCATCGGTAAATCCTTCCCATATTCAATCACCAAACCCAGACACTATTGTGGATGCTAACAAGTGCTGGCTGACAGGAGCCTGATATAGCTGTCTCCTGAGAGGCTGTGACAGTTCCCGACTAATACAGAAGTAGAGGCTCAGAGCCATCCATTGGACTGAGTACAGGGTCCCCAGTGAAGAAGCTAGAGAAAGGTCCCAAGGAGCAGAAGGGTTTGCAGCCCCTTAGGACTAACAACAATATGAACTAACTAGTACCCTCAGAGCTTCCAAGGACTAAACCACCAACCCAAGAGTACACATGGTGGGACTCATGGCTCCAGCTGCATATGTAGCAGAGGATGGTCTAGTTGGTCATCAATGGAAGGAGAGGCCCTTGGTACTGTGAAGGTTCTATGCCCCAGTGTAGGGGAATACCAGGACCAGAAAGAGGGAGAGGGTGGGTTGGTAAGCAGGGGGTGGGGGAGGAACACTTTTTTTTTGTTTTTGTTTTTGTTTTTGTTTTCCCAGAGAGGAAACCAGGAAAGGAGATATCCTTTGAAATGTAAATAAAGAAAATATCTAATTTAAATAAATAAATAAGAAATAAATAAGAAAATATAAAGGGAAGTACAAATAAGATATATATATATATATATATATATATATATGTATCTTTTTGCTTATCGTGGTTCTTTTAAATTTGTCAAATATATTACATATTATGGTAAACCAGAAAATTTCTGCTAAAATGAAGTCCATTTGAGAAAATCAGAGAAAAGAAATCAATTATATTTTATATTTAAGTTCATGGTAAAATGAAGTGGAAAGTGAAAAGCATTTCTAATACCTCTGCCCTCTACACAAGCATAGAGTCCCCCACCTTCCACATTTCCAACTATTCATGGGAACACAGGTGTGATTTGTGGAGCTGGGAAAAGCAGATCATGTAAGGCAGCCCAAGCCTCAGTCCTTTCTGACAGCC
>NW_022196894.1:42715777-42719055 GCF_008632895.1 Mastomys coucha | reverse complement strand
TGCCTGTAAAAACCAGAAGAGGTGTTAGATTCCCTGGAACTGGAGTTACCGACAGTTGTGAGCCATTACGTGAATGCTATGAACAGGTCTCTGGTCCTCTGAAAAAGCAACTAGTACACTTGAGCACTGAGCTCTCTCTCCAGGTCCAGTGAAAGTGTTTTTTAACTCTTTTTTTTTCAGTGTAAGATATATACTTACATGTATATTCACAGAAAAGCATCCAGCAAATACTAACAGTGCATATGACCAATAAAAATTAAGGCTCTTGAGTTTTTATGTATTGCTTGAAGTTCATGTAAAAAGCATCTCTCAATTTCACAAAAAATAAAATGTCATTTAAGGATAAGAAAATTACAGACTCCGACCCACCAAACAAAGAACAGACAAGGGCTGGACCTAGGGCTCCCCACACATATATAGCTGATGTGCAGCTTGAGTACTGAACAACTGGAACAGGGGCTATCCCAAAAGCAGTTTCCTGTACATGGAATATATTCTTCCAGCTGGACTGCCTTGTCTGCCCTCAGTGGAAGAGGAAGAATCTAGCCTTATAGAGACTTGAAGTGTCAGTGTGGGAGGCATACCCAGGGAGCCCCCACCCACGCAGAGGAGAAGGGATGGGAGGGGGAAGGATTGTGGGAGGTAGTGACTGGAGGTGGACAGTGAGCAAGATGTAAAGTAAATAAGTAAAAAAAAAATAGAATTAAATATAAAAAAATAAGAATCGTAAATGCCTAGGGAACCACTGGTAAATATTTCTACAGTAAAAAACAATGCTCATTATAATTATCTAGCAGAGTCTCCTATTGGCAAAGTAGTACATGACAGTGTAAGGGAATGCTGTGGCTTAAATCTAAAATGTCCTCAACAAGCTCATGTTTTGGATGCTTTATACCCCAGATAGTGGGATTAATCTGCAGTCTAAGGCCTTTTAGGAACAAAAGAACCAAGCCAGTAGGGGCAGACATTTGAAAGGTTTAAGGAGACCTGTGTTGTACCTCCCACTTCTTCCTGCTCTGCCATGATGTGAAGAATCTCCATGACACAATCCACCACCAAGGACATCAGGCCATAGTGGGTCAGGAAGTGGAGGAAGGGGAAATGCCAGCATGCTATTTGCTTGTGCATGTCTCTTTTATTCAGCCAATGCTGTGATGCCACCTGTAATCAGTCAGTGTGAGTCCTTCTTATCAATTAATCTAGGAAAGCTCTTACAGATGCCTTAATCTCCTGGTATACTAAATCGAGCCAAGATGAAAATGAAAGTATCTTGAAAATCAATAAGAAAAAAGAAAGAAGAAATACAGCCAATGAGAAACTTGAAAACCCCAGAGAAGAATTCAGAAAACATTTCAGTTTTGTAAGCTAAAGCAATATGTACAATAGATAGAAAAATCCAATTAATTAATGCTAAAAGTAGCAGTGTTTATATCAAAGACAATGGCTCTGGGAAGTCACCAGTGGAGCATTCCTTCCTAAAGCTCCTAAGCCCTCTGCCCTGCTCACCTTGACCCCCAGTGTTTATTCTGCAGCTCACAAGCAATGTCATAATTCTATGCCTCTTCATACATAAGCACCATAGTTTATAACGCCCTTTGTTACCATATCAGAATGAAAGCCTGAAATCTACTATACCAGCCCACTAGAGATATGTCACAACTATAGTGAAAAATAATAGAAGAGGTAAAAAGAGTCACCCTAAATTAATATATTATTATAATGCTTTAAATGAAAAACAATAAATGAACTATTTTGTTTTCAGAAACAGAGTCATGAAAGTTAATTCTCAATGGTAACAGCAGGCTAGAGACAATAGAAAAGAAATCCACTATTAGCATTAAATGGAAATAACTGTGTGTGAGTCTGGGTATTTAGAAATAAATGCAAAGCCATAAGTGGATAAGATTGCCATTTTTCTAAAGGATTAAATTTAATTCCTATCAAAAGGGCATTAGTCAAATTATGTTATTTACTGCATTATGTACCATTCTCTAATTCTTTAGGAGATCTATTTAGGAATCTAATAGAAGAGAAAGAGAGAGGAGTATGGATCTGAAGCCAATCTCAGTGCAACATCAGGAACAGAGAAACACAAAGAAGAGGGTCTGAAATAAATGGAAAGAAGAGCAAAAGACCAATCTAAGTCAGTTTGGATTTTAAAAGAGATAATTCAGTGAGTGAAGAAGTTTTAATAACTGCATCCATAAATGCCAGTCTACTTACCGATCATCAGACCCTTGCTTCAAACAAATGACCAGCAGAACAGATCCGTCTGGCTATGTGTGTGCTCTTTGTAGTCACATCCTGTGACTTTACAGAATATTGCAATTTCCTTCTGTGGTCTAGAGCCACACACTTGATATCCATATGCTATTCACATATACTGCAATGCTGTCCAGCCCTCAGAAGGGTGTGACCTCGAGGGGTATCATAAACGAGGACAGAAAATTGTTTCCAGCTTAAGTTTTTAAAAAGCAACAAAGCTAATGAATAATAACTAAGGATAGTCAGTGAGCCTGAATTAAAGGGCTTAGACTCTGGAGTAAGAAATCTGGACTCAACCTTTTCCACAGCTGTTTTCTAAACTGTGACTTGAGCAATATTGTTGATTTTTAATATATTAGCTATTCAGAGAAATAATTGAAAAAAAACTTTGCCAATTTCTCATGACATGGCAATTCTTATAAGGTGTGTCTTGTGCTGAAATTCTGATTTGTATGTCTAGATCCATTCCCCAGCTCTTCTCTCCTTCTCTGTGACTCTAAAGGGGATTCATTAGCAGCACTGGCAGAAAACTGACGGTAAATGTAGGTCCGTTAGCAGGTAGGAAGAAAATCACCTCACAATATAGTTACTTCTGAGATGTCACATTGAATATCACTACTGTGATCAACGCAGCTGAGCTCTGGAGCAGGGATGTGGAAGTCAGAGAAAAGAAGATCCCGCAAGCTTCCTGGTCAGTCAATCCCACTGAAATATCAAACTCTTATTTCAGTGAAAGACCCTTCCCCACCCCCTAAAACAAAGCAAAACAGTGAAGAACAGTGAAAAGCAATTGAGGGAGATACCTGTAGACAACCTGTGGCCTCCACATGAGCATTGCACACACATAGATATACCTCATACATACACATGTATTAACATATATCATATATTACATGTATATGACATGTATATGATATATACCAAAAATAAACAAACTTTGTTATTAAGAAAATTGCTCCTCCCCCTAGCAGCCATTAGCTGCCTATACATCCTTACAGAGAGATAGGACCTTG
>NW_022196894.1:42693986-42715142 GCF_008632895.1 Mastomys coucha | reverse complement strand
AGACAGTGGTGTTGAGTGTGATTTGAATGGGCATAATCAAGGGAATTCAGATGGGAAGAATTTTAGTAATTTCCTTTTGAAACTTAGGAAAGCTGCTAGGGCAAGGTGTGTGTGACAGGGGTGTCCCTAGATGGAAGCCTTAAAAGGCCATTGTATGAAGCTGTGAAGGTGAATCCTAGATTGCCTTGGAGACCTTAAGATGACAGTGATGCCAGAGCCATCTCATCAGGATACCTGCTGGAGAAAACTGCTAGTGGAAGTGGAAACAGCCTAAGAGAAAGAAGTGTTTTGCATTCATTCATTCCTAGGTACTGCCCTTGCCTTTAATGGTCTAATAACTGTTTTACATTTAGTATTCAGATTTTCATATACCCAAGGTCTCTATCAACATCTGTCTTATGCCAGGGTCCGATATGGCTTTGTTCACAGCTGAGACTAATCTTAGTTAAAAAAAAAAAAAAAAAAAAGTAATGAAGGCATCTCAAGAGCTTTGTATAATCATTTTAAATGTAGTAGATATTTTCCCAGGCTCCTTAACTTTGTCTCAATCTCTTCAAGCCACTAAGTAAAATGGTTCTACAGTAAGCATCATCAAATTGTAATCATTCTTGTATTTCAGAGTATCACCTTTCACCCAGCAACTGATCTTTTACTATATTCATTTTGCTCACTCCCTTTTATTGTTCAATATTTATGGCTTCTACACTCCATCAGTTAACCATTGCAACTGTGAACTAGTCCCTAGTACAGCTGTCATTAATCCGTTCCAGTTTTGGGGAATAATTCTACTCTGAGTAGCCCAGTGATTGAGAATTTGTTTCCTATAAGGTGAGTGAATCCCATATGAAATTACGACCTCTTTAAAGTACCTTAGCTCTATCACTTCTATCCTATCTCATCAGAACTTTGTTCCACAACTGACAGGGGAGGTAGGGGGTCATCTCCAGGAGGAGAGAGAGACCTGGAATAAGGAAGGCACCCAAAGATCAAAGGGAGTGTCTTTAGCTGTTACTCACAGCATTGGGGATATGAAACTTAAAAAGGCCACCTCCTGTGGCTAGTCAGGAACCCCAATGGAACAATACAGACACAAACACAACCACAAAATTTTCAACACCAAGTTTTTCCTGTCTACAAGAAATTTAGGGATGTGGGGATAGAGCAGAGATTGAAGGAATGGCCAACCAATAACTGGCCCAATTTGAAATGCATTCCATGAGCAAGCACCCATCCCTGACAATATTGGTGTTACTCTGTTATCCTTGTAGACAGGAGTCTAGCATGGCTGATTATGAGAGCTCCATCCAGCAGCTTGACTCAGACAGATGCAGACTCCCACAGTAAAACAGTGAATGGGTCCAGCTAACCTGGACCCTTGGAGCTCTCAGAGACTAAAATACCAACCAAAGAACATACACAGTTAGGACCTAGCAGGAGTACATGTGATCTTCATATGGGTCCCAAACTAGAACAGGGACTATACTAAAAGCTGTTGCTTATACATGGGATATGTTCTTCTAGCTGGGCTGCCTGGTCTGGCCTCAGTGGGAGAGGATGGACCTAGCTTCACAAAGATTTGATGTCCCAAAGTGGAGATACTCAAGTGTGTACCCACTGGCTCAAAGGAGAAGGGAGGGATTAGGAAACAGATTTTGAGTGGGGTGCCAGGAGGGGTATGTAAAGTGAATAAACAAAAATAATAATAATAAATTAATTTTTTAAAGCACAGTGAAGAAGCAATTGAAGAAAACACCTGATGTTAGCCTGTGGTCCCTGCAAGCATGCACATACATGTGTACATGAACCCACACATAAATGCATATGCACACGTATGTATACAAACATCTGAATACACACATACACATAAAAATAGATATTCATACAAATAAATATCAAGCAATATTTTTCATTGGTCTATCTGAAGCAATTATTAATGGCTTTTATTGTAACCATAGAAGTAAAGCATTCAACTAAGTCAAAGATCTCTACTCTACTAATATTGTTGGCTACTTGTTAAGTAATAAAACATAATGTTTCCTTTTCATGGCATTTTGTCTAAACAGACAGCAGTACCACCTCCCATAGGTAGAATATAAATGACCTACTTAGGATTATCTGAGATAAATATAGTTTTACAGTGGAATCTTTGAGATAGCAGTATTTTGAGATGACTTGAGAGATGTTTGGTACAAGCTTACACAGAAATCAAGTTTGAACTAAGACTAGGAGAGCAATTCCATGGGTCTGAATGAGACAAGTACATGTGGTAACAGGAATGGGAGAAAGCTAAGAAATGCACACTTCATCCAATACACAAAGCAAATGGGGAGCTGGCTGCTATTGAAGAGTCTGGGAAACAAGGATGTCGATGGGATACTTTGTAAAGATATATGGTTGCATTCTGAAAGATGATTATTAAAAAGAGACTAGATCTCCTGTGGTCACCACTCGAGTTCCCGATCAATTATTGTAACAGACCTGAGCCTACTTAATGTAATCATTAGATTGCAGGAGGGGATAATAAATTCCTGCTGCAGGCTTGGTTTGGTTTTAACAGACTGTCAGCTCAAACTGGCTGTTAGCTTACCAAGGGTGTTGATCTCTCCATCTTCTAGAAGTTGAGATTACAGGTGCTCTAGTAGTGGGCCTGCATGTGCCTTAACCCTAAGGTCTCATGCGTGTTTAGTCTCCAGTTCTAGCACCATGGCTGCCTGTGTGTTGTAGTTAACTCTGGGTAAAATGGATGAGCCTTCAAATTGTAAACAATTGTTAGCTGGATGCTCCTGAGTGTGTCTGCTTGTGGTATTTTAAGTAGAGCCAACATGGCCAAGTTAGGTTCCCTGTTTATCAGGCATACAGGAAAGTGCCCAGGGCAGAAATGCTGATCTAGAGTCCCCAGGCACCAGTACTGCTGTGTCAATCAGAGCTGACTTCATATATCCTCCATGTATAGTAGGTGCCTACAGAATCCAGATGAAGGTAACAAGTCCCCTGGAACTGGGCATCTTGAGCTGCCATGTGGTACTGTGATTGAATCAAGGTCCTATGGAAGAGCAACAGTGCTCTTAACCACTGAGCCATCTCATTTCCCTTGCCCCCAAACTTTTAAATGTAATGTTTCAATAAAATCTTGTTCTCCTGACAAAAAAAGGTTAGACTAGACATAGGGATATGGATTGGATGTCTCTTGCTACTATTCAAGGGAAGGGTAATTAATTAAGACTAGACCTGTTAAGGGCATAAGAGATGCAAGGACATCTCCAGATAGAAGAGATGATAACAGACATTCCAGGTCTGTGATGATGTAAGGCCAGTGCCACCAAACAGCTCCATGTGAAGGAAGGAGAATACTGGGAACAAAGGGGTACAACAAGGAAAGGAATAGGGCAGAACCAAATAAAGTGAAATAGCTTTGAAATCCTACATGGACGGCTATTGTTTTGTAAACTAATGAAAAATTAAATTTTGGAGAATTTTATAGATGAGTAATAAATTTACATCATTGCCAGCCAACTTGCTCCTCTATAACTCCTCTCATGCCTTCCCTCTCCCTCTTAACTTCATGATCTCTTTAATTATTGTTGCATGCACACACAACCTGAGTCCATCTACTGTTGTGTATAAGTATATCATGTGTTTAGGACTGACACATTTTGGGTGAAAACCTAACAGAAGACTGCAACAGAATAATTCTCCACTCAAATGTCAACATTAGCTTCTTCAGGCTTTCTACTCACTTTTTTTCCTCTACTCTGTGTGTTTAGGGCTGTAGCAACTTAGATATGATATTTCCTGCCACAAACAGCCTTTCTTTGTGGAGTGTAAAGATGAAGATTGGGGACATTTATCTATGGAATGATGTTTCTGCTCACACGTTCTTTTTCATTTACCTGAATAGGAAGCAGCACTGTCCTTTGCATATATCTTGCAGTGCCTTTCAAAACCCCACGGATGGCACTGATTCCACTTTGTTTAGCCAAGAGGAGCAATGGATGATATTTTGTTATGAAAAGTCAATATAGTATTCCCACTTAATTCTCCAGACAAAACATTATCAGTAGGGTCTGATCCCTGCCACAACTCTGCTTCTTTGGCTCTCCAGTGTGAACTGAACACTAGAGTCTCTCATGGAACATTTCAGGCTGTCACCAACAGCTTGGACTGCTGAGATACCCTGTCTCAAGAATAGACACTTCTTGAGTGCTTTGGTGGAAAAAGTGGCATTGGTTGGTGAAAGAACAATACATGTGGGCCTTATTTTCCTCAAAACCTCAGTTTTGAATTAACTTTTTCATGTGAGATAACAAAGAAGTCAGATTTGACTTCGGATGTAACGATATACAATTTCTCCAACACAGTTTGTTTGAGGGAGATTATCCTTTCTCCATTGTGTGAAAAATAAAAGGGAATGGGAAGCTAGACATGAGGGGGAAGAGAAAAAGAAGGAAGGCATAGAGGAAGAACGAAGGAAGGAAGGGAGGAAGGGAGGAAGGGAGGAAGGAAGGAAAGAAAGAAAACCGGGAACAGAAAATAATAGAAAAATAATGAACTAAAATTTAAATACATACAAAAACAAAACTCAAACCTATAGACTTATCAAGAAAAAAGATAGAGAAGATACACATAAATAGTGTCAAAATGAAAGGAAAAAAGTTACAACTGTCGTCCTAAAAACAAAAATATCATAAGAAAGCCAAGTGCAGTTGTTCACATCTGGGATCCCAGCCCATGCTTACTAGGATGACATAGTGATACCCCTGTTTCTATAGTCATGCTCTAGCTGTTGATAATAATAATAAGTAGTAATAATAATAAATTGAAATTAAAATATCATAAAGACTACCATGAATATTTTCTAATTAGCAAACCAAATAACTGAAAAGTAGAGAATGTTAGAAACATACTGCCCATAAGGAAGCATTATGAGTAAAAGAAAACTCTGAACAAACACAACTAGTAATAACACTAAACCATTAATAATGTAACTCCCAATTAAAAAAATAAAAAAGGGTTCAGGACATGATGCCTTTGCTGGACAATTCTAGCACTTAAATAATAGCAAGTACCAAGCCTGTCCCAAATCCAAAGAATTCTATTTCCACTTCACACTGATACCAAAACTAAAGACATCATAAGAAAGAAATACTATAACCCAGTATTCTTGATGAAGACAGATGTCTCACAATCTTTTCTTTAAATATAAGTGGCAGCATTCACAACTCTTGAGTTCTGTACATCTGTATAAGCAGGGTTGGATGGGAAACACTAGGTCTGTTGCCAGATCGTGCAATAATGTGACACTCTTGGTCCACGGCCAGAATGGCCTAGAAATGTCTGACTATAGGTAAGTGCTGCCATAGCTGACTGTGTGCAGCTGCTGTCTCTGCTGTTTCCATCTTCACTGGTGCCAGAACTCTGCTTCTTTGGCTCTCCAATGTGAACTGAACACTAGAGTCTCTCATGGAACATTTCAGGCTGTCACCAACAGCTTGGACTGCTAAGATACCCTGTCTCAAGATTGTGCAGTGATTAGAGTCTCTGCTTATCCTGTGTAAGAATAATCACCTAATCTATTTTTAATATATATTCCTTCTCATAGTTCTGTTCCACTAAAAAAATCCTGATTCATGAAAAGATAAGGCCGAATTTTAACTAATAAACTCTGGAGATTTCAATTATACAGGATTACAGGAAAAGACAATCAAACAGGTGAAGGAAATGAACAAAACCATCCAGAATCTAAAAAATGGAACTAGAAACAATAAAGAAATCATAAAGGGAGACAAACCTGGAGTTTGAAAACCTAGGAAAGAAATCAGGAGTCATAGAGACAGGCATCACCAACAGAATACAAGAAATAGAAGAGAGCATCTCAGGGGCAGAAGATACCATAGAAACACTGACACAACAGTCAAGGAAAATGCAAAAAGCAAAAAGTTTCTAACCAAAACATCCAGGAAATCCAGGACACAATGAGAAGAACAAACCTAAGGACAATATGTATAAAAGTGAGTGAATATTCCCAACTTAAAGGGTCAGTAAATATCTTCAACAAAATTATAGAAGACAACTATCCTAACCTAAAGAAAGATGCCTCTGAATATACAAGAAGCCTACAGAACTCCAAATAGACTGTTTCTTGGTGTGTACCACATAATGGTCTTGAAATCATGCTTCTCCTATCTCAGCTTCTCTGTTATTAGGATTGTATATTTGATGTTCTCATACTATACTATGGTTTTCAGAACAGCTTACATATTTCAAAATTATTTATACAACCAAAAGAAATATAGACAATTAATTTGGGAGGTGGCTTGTAAGGGAGCAACAAAGAATGAGACTGAATGTTTTGCTTGATATTCATCATTATTGTATGATGGACCAGAAAAGAAATTCTCACATAATAATCAAAACACCAAATGCTCTAAGCAAACAAAGAATTTTAAAAGCAGTAAGGGAAAAAGGTCAAGTAACATATAAAGGCAGGCCTATCAGAATTACACCAGAATTCTCACCAGAAACTATGAAAACTAGAAGACCCTGGGCAGATGT
This sequence comes from Mastomys coucha, assembly GCF_008632895.1. Lineage (NCBI taxonomy): Eukaryota > Metazoa > Chordata > Mammalia > Rodentia > Muridae > Mastomys > Mastomys coucha. The sequence continues at coordinate 42,708,590 of NW_022196894.1, read as the reverse complement.
CATATAGATCCTAAGAGAACACAAATGCTAGCCCACGCTACTATACTCATCAAAACTCTCAATCACTCTACATGGAGAAAACAAGATATTCCATGACAAAACCAAATTTATATAATATCTTTCTTCAAATTCAGCCCTACAAACGATAGTAGATGGAAAATACCAACACAAGGAGTGAAACTACACCCTAGAAAAAGGACACCTCACACAAACCCACAGAAACATAATTCCACCTCTAACAAAAATAACAGGAAGTAACAATCACTTTTCTTTAATATCTCTTATTAAGAGAACTAATATTAGCAATCATATCCTAATCGATTGAAATTCAAAAGTATGAGGAATTAGAAATTTGTTGGCTGTCATCCAGTGGTCTCTCTAATTTAGTAATAGGAGACATGGGTCCAGTATTGTACAATCCATATGCACTTTCCGCTTGTTTGTACATGACAGTGTCTTGGTGTGTACGACATAATGGTCTTGAAATCATGCTTCTCCTATCTCAGCCTCTCTGTTATTAGGATTGTTTATTTGATGTTCTTATACTATACTATGGTTTTCAGAACAGCTTACATATTTCAAAATTATTTATACAGCCAAAAGAAATATAGACAATTAATTTGGGAGGTGGCTTATAAGGGAACAACAAAGAATGAGACTGAATGTTTTGCTTGATATTCATCATTATTGTATTAATTTTGAAGAAGGGGAACTTATAAGTTACTCCTTTTCTGAGATGAATGCTTTTCAAAATCATTACAGCCAGTGAACCAGAATCTTACCCTCACCTAATGTCTGTGCTGTCCTCCAAGCAGAACCATTATTCATTGAAACAGTTAATGAATGGATAGACCATCTTAATACACACACCATTTTTTACATTAAAGTAACTTATTCCCTGTGGGCTGAGAATAATGACAATCACTCAAGTCAAGTAGCTTTGGCCATGGCAGGAAATATGTCTCCAAACAATCATGCCTACAATTCATTCCTTGATGCAGCATAATTGTCAACTGTTAGCTTAACTACTATGGAGGTAAAATCCTTTGGTGATGTGAGGGATATTGAAGTACAGCCTTATTACAGTGGAAAAATGCCAAATATTACCAGTATATGTATTCCTAATACTTCCCTGCAAAGAAAATGGAGGTAAAATTTATATCACCCCATTACCATCCCTTTAGCATGTAAAGTACTTCAAGATCTCACACATACATATATAGTTCAAATACAATTGCTCTTTGATAAGTACATCAGAATGAATGTCAAAAATACACAATTCATAATATCCATAATACTGTTGTGTATGAGATGTCAGCACTTTTATAGCAATACAAGGAGTTGAAAATACTGTCATTACAAATGCTTTCTCTCTATCTCTCTTATAGACCTGACAAAGATATGAATCCAGTTCCATTAAATAGTAGAGTGAATATCATAACCTTAAGACATATCACCCAACTGGTTAATTAAAAATGGAAAGTATAAATGTAAAGTATGAATATAAAATATATAAGAATAAGAATATGGAGAAATGCACATTCAAACACAATTGGAGAAAATGTAAACTGACACAGTTTGACTGATCTATTAACAATAAAAACGAGTTCCAACTGACAGGGCCATGATACTCTGCCACACATACTCCAGTGGAGTCTGCATGACAGCAGCCCACAGAGGAGAAATGCTTCAAGGAAGTTAGCCTCCTGGAATTCTTTGGCATCTCCTAACATGGATGTGTTCCAGTTTTGTTTTTGTGATAATTGATGGAGAGTTTTGTGTGCTTTCTTTCTGTATTGTTTTATTATAGGAATAGAGGTGCCCCAAGCCAAACTAGATTAAATGTTGTTTCTTGGCCCCCACAGTGTTCCAGCATCCTAATCAGTGTTGAGCTGTTGTCAGCTTGGAATTTCACGAGGATGCTACTTAATCAGACAGATTGTCTCCAGAGAAGGAGAAAGAGATCAGGCATTAGAGTTTACTGTCAACAAAGTTACACAGTCACTTATAGCAGACTGCTTTACATATTAGAGGGAAGCTAGTGGGCTCCCCTGCCAAAGGAAGTCTGCCACAAATGCTCCCAGGAATCACTCCCAGGAGCTAAAGCAATGTATTCTTCATGAAAGGTTAACAAGAATGAGACCCCTGGTGCATACTTCTGACAGCTCAGAAGAATTACATAGTTGGGTATTTACTTAGGGCTGGTAAGGTGGCTCAGCAGGTAAGAGCACCAACTGCTTTTCTGAAGGAACCATTCTCACCTAACTACTAAGTTTGAGCTGACTTTGATGTGGCCACTGCCTGCCTAGTTCCTGTCAATTACCATGACTGATATTTTATCTAAAATCTTTTTTTTCTTATGTATATGACTATAAAAGCTTCATGCTTACTTTGTGAAAGTACTCTTAGATCCAACACTCCCTTGTGTGGTGTCTGTTTGTCAATCCACAGACTTCTTGCACCTGTACCAGGACCCTGATTTCTCCATGGGTTGAGGGACCTTCAAGGCTGGCCTGTCCCGTGGCAATACTCAAAGAAATCATCTCAAAGTGAAGAGATTCACCACAAGAAACATTACACATACTATTGTTTAATACTATACACAACACAAAATCTAAATGCCCATCCAAGGGCCATGATTAATTAACTTACAGTGTAATAATATAAGGGAATTATATGTAGCTATTAAAAAGAATGAGGTAGTTTTACGTATGCTGAGATAAAATTATCTCCAATAATCACTTTATAAGTTTTTTTAAATCCATAACTCCAGTGTGTTTTGAACAAGAAGATGTCTTGACAAGCAGATTTGTGCATATATACATATTTGTAAATAAACATATAATTGCACACTCATACCATAGTCATGTCATACACAGGAATTTTTTTGGAAGAACTCACACGAAATTCTTTAGTGATGATTGTTCCTTCTGCAGTTATTTCTTGAGGAAACTCAGTTTTCATCATACTATATTGCACAGTTTGATATTTTACCATGACCATGTGATTTCTTTGTAATACTTAAACCAGTTCTTCCTAGAATTCAAGGTAGCAGCAAAGATTCCAAACTTCCAATGATAGAACTTAAATGCAAATCCATTAGAACATTTGTGCTCTCTAAGAACTTTGGAAGAGCTAATTTCCAAGTAGTCCTTCCATTGTGGAATTTAAAGAAAGCAAAGCAGTAAGTATACTGTCTCTTGACTTCTTTTTCTTGGTTCTAGATTCCAATGGCCAACAAAGTAACTCAATCTGTGTGATTGACTTCGCCTTGTGATAATGGAAATATCTCCAACTTGGTCACAGTATCGTAGAATGGACTGTTCTTCTCTGTGTAACTAGCATAAGGCTGCATTTCATTCTTGAAAAAAGTTCAAAGTTAAAATTCATTCAAAAGAACTAGAAATCATTACCAAAATTACCCATGTTTCTACCATGTTAGCATCTACTAATAATGCTTATAAGTGTGTCTCTGACTCAGAAGATCAAGGCTTTGTTCTAATAATATATATATTGTGTGAGATGGTTGTTGAGTGAATGTGGACATGTAGAGGAATGAGGTGATATAAGAAGTATTTCAAAGAATGAGTCAAAGAAAATAAGAAACTGGTCTTAGAAGACTAAGAAACATTTGCTTTAAGCTTAGAAAAGAAAAAAAAATATAGTGGTGTTTCAATGGAGAAGTAGAGAATTAGACACTGTCACATGGAGAAGGGAACATCTAATGGATTTCTCCAGAGACTACAATCCAAATATGATAAAGTTGTTAAGATACAGTTTATCAGATGATAACATAGGTTGGAAAATAGATAGATGGAGAGATAGACTTTTATATACTGAATTTTCTCTTTGTTATAGTAGTTGCAAATCAGTATATTCCATTCATTTCAGGTAATTTCTGATTTACTGAGACATTCATATTAATTAATCAAAAATTTTTGATACTGTAACTGTTTTTAAGATATATCCATTTGATAGGTATTTAGCAAAATAAGTGTGTCTAGCTACTAACTGCAATATCAGATTTGTTTTGTTCAACAAAAACATGAATACTGATGCAAATTACAGAATATTCTGCTAGATTTAAGTTCATGTGGCTTTAAAGTTTGCAAATATTTATTAATTTCTCTTACCTCCTCAATAGCTGGAGTAGCTTCTGATTTTGGCAATTTACATTTTCTAAAAAAGCAAAGCAAAGAAAACAATCTGGTGTGACTGAAGGCAACATCATTGTTTAGAACAAGCAGTTATAGTATCAAAATGTTCTACTAATTAATATGTAAGTCTCAGTAAATCAGAAATGAATTGCCAGAAATGAATGAAATACTCTAGTTTGCAGTTATTATGACCAAGAATTTTGGTTCTTAGGCAAAAAAGAAAAACATCAAAATAGGAGCTTGCAATAAAAATTATGTGATGCTGTCTCTCTGTTATATAAAAAGAAATATTGTAGTTATTTCCTCAAAATAAAGATATAAGCATGTCCTAATTCTCAGCCCTAATTGGCTTAATTCACAGTGCTTGGACACCTGAACAACTCACAAAACACTGTCATCATGCAAGGTAATCCCATTCTAATACTTCATGTGTCCTTTTTGCTTACAAAACATTGTTGTTCCTCCCTAATGTAACAGTCAGTCAGTCAGCCAGTCAGTCCCATATTTCTCACCCTTTTGTAATCCAATAAGGTTAAAGAAAATTTTCATCACTTAATACCTGAAACCACTGATTTTCAAAAGACGAATGCATCCTATGATGATGAAAATAATAATAGATAGTCTGATGTAGGAAATATATGGTCGTAATAATTGGTCACCTGTAATGATAGACAGAAAATTTTATGGTTCAAATATGATATGTCCACATAATAATATGCTGGAATTCATGTCTGGTACTGAAATATTCTCAAAAGCAGGTGGCCAGAAAGATCATGAGCTACAGCGGGGGAAAGGGTGCAGGTCTTCTACTATTTTTTTCTTTCTTTTTTTTTTCTGGGTACATTTTTTTATTAGATATTTTCTTTATTTACATACAAATTTCTCCTTTACCAGTTTCCCCTCCAAAAAACAAACAAACAAACAAAAACAACAAGAACAAACCCCTGTTGCCTCCCCCCTCCCCATGCCTGCCATCACACCCTCTCCCACTTCTTGGCCCTGGCATTCCCCTACACTGGGGCACAGAACCTTCACAGGGCTGAGGTCCTCTCTTCCTATTGATGATCAACTTTGTAATTCTCTACTATACACATGCTGCCAGAACAATCAGTCCCACCATGTATAGTCCTTGGTGTGTGGTTGTGTCCCTGGGAGCTCTGAAGGTACTAGTTAGTTCATATTGTTGTTCATCCTAAGGGGCTGCAAACCCTTCAGCTCCTTTGGTCCATTCTCTAACTCCTTCATTGGGGACCCTGTACTTAAACTGTGAGCCTTTACATCTGTGTTAGTCAGGTACTGTCAGAGCCTCTCAGGAGATAGCTATATTTAGGCTGGCTTGTCCTTCCTTCAGTCTCTGCTCCATAGTTAATCTCTGCAACTCCTTCCGTGGGTATTTGGTTCCCCCTTTTAAGAAGGAATGAAATTTTGGTCTTCCTTCTTCCTTAGGTGCTTCTCAGCCATTTGGTGTTCATCAATTGAGAATTCTTTGTTTAGCTCTGTACCTCATTTTTAATAGGGTTATTTGGTTCTCTGGAGTCTAACTTCTTGAGTTCTTTGTATACATTGGATATTAGCCCTCTATCAGATATAGGGTTGGTAAAGATCTTTTCCCTTCCCTGCAAGTGGAAAGCCTGCCTCCAGGGAGCGCTTTAACCCAGAGACTCAGGTGAAATCCGCCATTTTCTCTCTGGTGAGTTTCTAAGATGGGACCAGCCAGCCAGGAGGCACAGGCCCCACGAGTCACAGGGGAGCAAAAGGGCAGCAGGGACAGAGACACTAAGAACATCTAACACCCAAAATCAAGAGATGGTGAAAGGCAAACACAAGAATCCTACCAAAAGAAACCAAGACTACTTGGCTTCATCAGAACCTAGTACTCTCACTGCAGCAAGTCCTCAATATCCCAAAACACCAGAAAAGCAAGAATTAGATCTAAAATCATAGCTCACAATGCTGATAGAGGAACTTAAGAAGGACTTGAATAACTCCCTTAAAGAAATACAGGAGAACACAGGTATTTTTTTCTAAATGGACACACTGTCCATTGTCTTCTAAACATTTATTTTATACTCATAAATTAATGCTGCTTTCAGTCTGGGTCAGAAAAATTATTTTCAGTGACCGATGGGTTAATACAGGAACCCATAACTGCTCAACTTTCTGAGAATAAATGGTTGTTGAATCTTAAACGTTGTATCTCTAGCACCCCAACTAGTTTCAAGGAACATGGAGGAAGAGTGGCAAAAACAGTGTAAGAGCCAGAGGATAAGAAGGACTGTTGTAAAACCCTATCCTCCTGGCATAAAATAGGTGTTGAACTCAAAGCTGCAGGAGCTACAGGTACAACACTCGACCTGTCAACATTCCACCATTCATGGGGGAATGGATCATAGGTTGACCTTGTTCAATTACATAATTCCCCATACATACTCATGCAAGCAACCTGAGTTAAATACAATGTGACACACACACACCAACAATGACAACAGCACAACATCCACAGCATGCACATCTACACATAACACACACATGCATAAGAAGAAGTATGATGGGGCATGTTGAAAAGAAGTTCAATGGAAGGAAAGAGAAAGGATAATAAGAGAAATATTATCAAACACATTCATGCATCATGTGCACGTGAGTGAGCATGTGTGTGTGTGTGTGTGTCAAAATTTTAAGGATAAGGATAACTTTAAAAACGTGTCTCAGAACTTTCAGAGACTAACCAAATATCTATCTCTTTATTCAAAAAAGGGAAAGAAAGCAAAAGATCTCTTTTGGGAAAAGAAAAAATGATGCAGGCAGTTCTGTTGCTTGCTGTCTTTGCAGAATGCTAAGAACCCTATTTCCTCGGAACAAAGAGAAGGGACTGGCAGAGTACCAGTAACTCAGAACATTTCATATAAATATGGAATATATGTATATAAGTTCATATTACTCAGATTTTTACAACTGTGAATGAGAAGCTGTGTTGTGCAAAGATATTACTGGTAACTGCCATTCTGTGTCCTGAAACCCAATATAAGGGTAGAGATGTTCTCATTTTTATCATTGTATCATAAGCTTCAAATATTTAAATAATTTCCAATAAATATTGGCTTCAGAGAAAAATGGAATGAGCAGGAAAACCTGGTGCTCACTTTGAACAACTGCAAGAAAATCAGGAAGAAAAGAACCACCACTATTGATTATTTACTCAATAAGCATAAAACCTATAAAAGTATTGATGTATTATATCAATAATGTGAGATTTAAAGTCTACACATCACTGAAGGATGAAAATGTATTATGATGCTCCTTTTAAAAAGGCATTTAGAGAAGTACAGATTAGAATTATTTAGTACTGGCAATTATTTTCCCTTGATACAAAGTTACAAAATACATTTCAGGCACAGCAGTAGATTCCTAGCTTTAGAGTAATGTCTACATGAGCTGTTCAAGTTGTCTTCCCTGTTCTGAACTATTAATTATCTACTACTGAAGAATAAATTAAATACCAGTTCCCTCCCGAGGAAGGAGCAACTGCTCTGTAATCCCCCCAGACAGGCAGCAGATAAAGGCAAATCATACACTCAAACTACAAAGAGAGATCTTATCTCAGAAGAAGAAAAAGATGGAGTAAAAAAGAAAAAAAAACAGAAAAAGAAAGGAAAAACAGGGAGACAGCCCTGTACATAGCAGAGCAGGTAAAAGCACACACTGCCAAACCTGAGGAGCAATTTCTATCCCATATGGTAGATGGACATGTTGTTCTCTGGCCCCTGCATACTTACTATGGCACATTCACAAGCACACACACACATGCACACACACACGCACACACACATATAAATACTAAAGGCAAAAAGAGTTAAGGTACTCACCACTTCTATGCAGATCTATGAACAGAGTCTGGTTACCAGTCAAATGAGAGACAAAGCAGGACACAACAGACACATTGTTCTGCTCCCAGTGACACGTGCTCCTGACAGTCACCGTGCCATTGCTGTGTGATTCATCCTTAATGACACAATCCCCATCTGGATTCCAAAAGATCTGCGCAGCAGGCTTGCCTGCAATTGCCTCACAAACTGCAGTTCTATTTTTCCCTGGAAAGTAGGTTACCTCAGGAGGCACTGGAGAGATGGATAGGAAATAAAGATTCAGTCTTGTCACAAATTACATGGACATTTTTTCTAGCTAAAGTTGCTGAACTGAAATAGCAAAATATGTGACATTGTCACTTACCCAGCACTTGGAGGCCATAGACTTTTTGGAAATTCCCTTCAGGTGTTGCTATCTCACATGAGTAATTCCCCTCATGCTGGGGGGAGACTGCACTGGTCTGAAGGCCAGGACTGAGGTCAGGTGTGAAGACCCAGGTGATGCTTCTGCCCGAGCAGTTGGTTTCATTGGTCTCCATTGTGTCTACTCTGTAGGCTATTATGCAGGAAGGCTGGCCTCTGGGCATTATCATCCATGTTATTAACATTGCTTTTTTCAGTGGAATTGAAGGGCAGCAGAGCAGAGCCTTTGTTCCCATCTGTACAGACACCATAGTGTTCACTGGATACACACAGAGAGAGAGAATGAGAAAAGGAAACCTTGTGAGTTAGGTCTAGCCACACTAACTTATACGAACTTACACTAGAACAATGCTTGACTAATGGAAGTATTACAGCAATAGTAGATTTTTCTCACATTTCTTGGTTTTGATATGTTCAATCTATCAGAATTAAATATGCTATTCATCTTCTAAAGTAAAAGTTCAGGCATGTGGGCTACACACATCTTGCACCATAAATCCTCACATTGCTTGTACATTGACATAAATTGTCCACGATGGATACAAGTTTGCTGAGTGGTGATTACTTGACAGAATTATCTGTCACAATCACTTGTGACAAAAGTCAGTAATGCTATTGCTTTAACAGGAGCAGAACTTGATGGGAATAAGCCCTGTTTATGATAAACATTGTGTTAACTATTTCTACTGTCCTATTTCAATGTCACTTGCCTCTCTGGGGAACTCAAGTCCTCACAAGTCATATCCAAACAAAGATCACCTAATCAAGCAAAGAAAGAAATTCTACAACACAGACCTGGGAGGGTGATAATGCCACAGTCTTTCCATCACTCCCTCTAAGATGGCAAAGGTTTAGAGGCAAGTGTTCAGGGTCCCTCACACCATAACACTACATCACCAGACGCTGCTACTCATCCTCAATCTGTCCAGCAACCAAGGCCTTAGTCACTGTGTCTAAGCCAGGTCAAGTCTCCATTCCCACAAGATAAGCAAGAATATTACCTTCTGCCACAGGAGATGAATTGTTCTGTGTTGTTTGCTTGTTCTTATCAGTGCAAGTTGACTCTAGAAAATATTTGAATACAAGTGCTTAAATATTTAAATGATTGTAAGCAGTAATTTAAACTTTTATCATCACTGATATGTCAGCATTTTGGAAATTGCATTTATAAGATATCAATCAGTTGTTTCCCATTCATGAGTAACTTTATTTTGCCAAATACTTTACAGTAACCCTGCCTTCCTTCTTCCAGCTCCTTGCCAGGTCCAGTGTAGGCATACCACATAAGCTGACTTCATTAAACTCTTTCTTCAGATGTCACCCCCTAATTAAAGCCATGTGATCCTAGGCACCCTGCACCAATATAGTAGATTTGCAGCTTGATCTTCATGCATGTTGATCTCAACAACTGCAGCTACTATGAAGTGCTAGTGTGTTTTTAATAGTAAAGTTGGACTAACTATAAATGTATATTTCAAACAAAAGTAAAATAACATCTATACTAAATGTCAGAAGAGACCACGAAAGTACAGAAAATCTCCAATTAAGAACAAAAAGGAAAAAACAACAACAAAAATCTGTCATTAGCTGGGCAGTGGTGGTGCACACCTTTAGTCCCAGCACTTGGGAGCAGAGGCAGGTGGATTTCTGAGTTTGGGACCAGCCTGGTCTACAGAGTGAGTTTCAGGACAGCCAGGGGTATATAGAGAAATCTTGTCTCAAAAACAAAAAACAAAACAAACAAAAAAAAATCTGTCATTAGCTGGAAATAAGTTGGAATCAGAAGACATGCTATTAAGCAGACTATGCCAGGTACAATGAGGTGAATGAACTATGGAATTGCATGTGAAAGCAAAATGAACCCAAAATCAAGAAGCAGAGTGGGGTTACACTGGACTGTGATGGGTGTGGACAAGGGGAGGGGCTGATCATGGAGGAAGACAGTTCTTTCTTTCGTTTCTTCAGAACAGAGAGTGCATTATAAACCACAAAATACAGCTGCTTGATTTCAATGGAAAATAGATTCTTTTACAAAACTAGATTATAATTGTGGTTCCCCTTCCATAACTCATCCTAGACCCTCCACACCTACCCAAATCCACATCCTTTCTTGCTCTCTCTCATTGAAAAACAAACAGCAGACATCTAAAAAATAATAAAATAAGGTAAACTAAAAACAAACAGGAGACAAAAGAAGATAAAAACACAAGGAATACATGTAGACACAGAGACACACATTCTCATGCATAGAAATCTCATAAAAACACCAAACCAGAAAGCATAATGTAAAAATAACAGACCTTTGAGGGACAAAATTTCGAGACCAAGCATTATGACTCAAAATGTCTCCTTGTGCCTAGAAGGCCTCGTTTTCTTGGTATCTTCCATTGCCACTGGCTCTTACAATATTTTTTGTTCTCTCTTCAGCAGACTTCTCTGATGCTTGGAAGGAGGGATTTAATGGAGACATCCCATTTAGGAGAGTTATCTTTTTTCCTATGGTAACGTGCAGTATACCTTCCAGTACCATGATGAAGGGATGAAGATTCTAGATAGGCAGCAGCCCAACTTCTCCATGCTCCCTGAGTTGCATAGGTTTGGTCTTTAGAAAAAAGGCTGACCATCATTTTATGGAGATGAACCACCTGATTTTTAACAAAGATGCTAAAATATATGCATTGGAGGAAGGTAACCTTAACAAAGAATGCTGTGAAAATTGGATGTTTATATGTAAATGAATGAGAACAGATTCCTGTCTCTCATTTATATAGGAGTAAATTCCAAATGGATCAAAGACGTTAATATGAGACCTAAACCTCCTGATGCTATTAGTGGTAAAAGTGGAAAGTAACATTCGAGACATAGCAGGAAAGAACACTTTAGCAATTTAGGAAATATTCACTTAAGATATATCAATAGACACATGTAGTAGTTACTTAGGAAATACAGTCAACAATTGGCAAGGGATTTCATTAAGTCAAGAAGTTTCTGTACAGCAAAGGAAAGAACTGAGTTAAAAAAATGGGAGATGGAATGAGAGAGAAATGTTAACTAACTATATATCTGATAGTGGACAAATAAACAGAATATACAAAAAACTTAATAAAGTAACAAAAATCAAAGAGCCCAATTAACAAATAACTGAAGATGTGTGGACAGAGGAATATACTGTGGGACACACTGTGACATACTAGAGCCTCCAAATGAGATATTTATTTATTTATTTATTTAGCCCATACAAAATGAGCTGCGTTATTTTGCTATTGCTGTTGCTATTCTTGGTTGTGGTGGTGGTGGTGATGGTGGTGGTGATTTGTGTGTTTGTCTGGCCTTGATGGTGGGGGAGGGTGCTAGGGCAAAGGGAGAATATGAGGGGACAGAGAGGTGAGGAGGCTGGGGTGCATGATGTGAGACTCACAATTAACCATTTTTTTAAAGAAATATAAATTAGCTTCCATAGTAATAGCCAAAATTTGGAAAGGAACAAGAGATTCTTTAATAAATAAATAGCTAAGTACATTATATTATATACAGAAATGACAATATCACTTGGTGCTTGAAAAAAATAAGCTATCAGAGTTAAGGATGTAGATAGAGTGCTTGCCTACTATACTCAAAGCCCTACGTTCAATCCCCAGCCCTGGATGGAACTGGACATGGTAAGCTATATATGTAATTCCAGAAATCAGTTGGTTAGAAGCCCAAAGAATAGAAGTTTACCAAATTATTAGCCAATCAAGTTCAGTTTATAAGAATAATCCTACAACATAACAAGTAGGATTTGTCTCAGGGATGCAAGGCTGGTTCAACATTCAGAGACCCATCATACCAACAGGCTAGCAGGGAAAGGCATTATCAGTAGATGCTAAAGAAGCATTTGGCACACTCTCACAGTCACCAATGAAGAACTCTCAGTAAACTATTCAGTCACATTAGAAAACCAGTTTTGAAAACTAGAAAGACTATCTGAATAAATACATTATAAGAATAAAGGTACTCAAATGGCCAGTACATACATGGTAAAGATTAATAACTCTAAAGGAATGCAAATCAAAAACCCAATAAAATAATCACTACCTTCCTACAAGCATAAACAAATTAAAATGACATATGGAGTGTTATTAGTGTCAACTTTCTCAACCTACACAGATCTGTGTCTATAAGACCTGGTATTTGAATATCAAAAGGCTAAGAAGCACCTAAAGAAATGTTCAACATCCTTAGTCATCAGTGAAAGACAAATCAAAACAATCCTGAGATTCCACCTCACACCAGTCAGAATGGATAGGATTAAAAAACTCAGGTGACAGCAGATGCTGGAGAGGTTGTGGAGAAATAGGAACACTCTTTTATTGCTGGTGGGATTGCAAGCTGATACAACCACTCTGGAAATCAGTTTGGCGGTTCCTCCAGAAATTGGACATAGTTCTACCAGAGGACCCAGCTATACCACTCCTGGGCATATACCCAAAAGATACTGCAACATGTAAGAAGGACACATGCTCCACCATGTTCATAGCAGCCTTATTTATATTAGCCAGAAACTGGAAACAACCCAGATGTCCCTCAACAGAGGAATGGATACAGAAATTGTGGTACATCTACACAATGAAATACTACTCAGCTATAAAAACAATGAATTTATAAAATTCTTACGGAAATGGGTAGATCTGGAGAATATCATCCTGAGTGGGGTAACCCAATCACAAAAGAACACACTTGGTATGCACTCTCTGATAAGTGGTTATTAGCCCAGAAGTTCAGAATACAGGAAGAATAACCCACAAACCACAAGAAACTCAAGAAGAAGGAAGACCAAAATGTGAACATTTCATTCCTTCTTAAAAGGGGGAACAAAATACCCATGAAAGGAGTTGCAGAGACTAACTATGGAGCAGAGACTGAAGGAAAGACAATCCAGCCTGATATAGCTGTCTCCTGAGAGGTTCTGATAGTACCTGACTAATACAGAAGTAGAGGCTCACAGCCATCCATTAAACTGAGTACAGGGTCCCCAATGAAGGAGTTAGAAAAAGGACAAAAGGAGCTGAAGGGTTTGCAGCCCCTTAGGACAAACAACAATATGAACTAACTAGTACCCACAGAGCTCCCAAGGACTCAGCCACCAATCGAGGAGTACACATGGTGGAACTGCTTGCTCTGGCAGCATGTGTATAGTAGAGGATTGCAAAGTCGGTCATCGATGGGAGGAGAGGCCCTTGGCCCTGTGAATGTTCTGTGCCCCAGTGTAGGGGAATTCCAGGGCCAATAAATCAGAGAGGGTTGGGGTGGCAAGCAGGGGAAGGGGGGAGGCAACAGGGGTTTGTTTTTGTTGTTTTTTGTTTTTTTTGGGGGGGAGGAGAAACTTGGAAATTGGAAATCATATGACATGTAAATAAAGTATCTAATAAAAAAAATTCAGAGAACAGAAACAGACTGCCTTCCAAATGCAGTTGGTTTTGTTTCAATTTTACATGGGAAATAAAATGTCTTCTTACACACTCACACACACACAAAAACCCAATAAAATAATCACTACCATTCAACAAGCACAAACAAAATTAAAAAGACATATGGAGTGTTGGTAGTGTCAACTTTGTCAACGTACACAGATCTGTGCCTATAAGACCTGGGATTTGAAGACCTTAAAGAATGGGGCAGACTACAGTCTAATGCTGAACACAATCTTACTTCAGTTTAGTATACTTTTATACATAGTATACAAAGAAAGCAATGAAGAAGAGGAGGAAGGTGTGAAGGCAATGAAGAGGATAGAAACTCCATAGGAATAATAGCAGGGTCAACTAACCTATACTCTCAGGGCTCTCAGAGTCTGAACCACAAACCAAAGAACACACACAGGCTGCACCTAGGTCTCCGCACTCATATGTAGCAGATGTCCAGCTTGACCTTCATGTGGATCCTCAACAACTGGTCTATCTCAAAAGCTGTTGCCTGTAGATGGGATATATGCTACTAGCTTGGCTACCTTGTCTGGCTTCAGTGGGAGAAGTGCCTAGCCTCACAGGTAACTAAAGTACCTGTATAGGGAGAGACCAGGGGGGCATCCACCTCCTCTGAGGAGAAGGGAGAGGATGGGAGAAGACCATGGGAGAGTGTGACCAGGAGGGAGACAGTGAGCAGCATGTAAAGTGAATAAG
>NW_022196894.1:42685646-42692691 GCF_008632895.1 Mastomys coucha | reverse complement strand
CCAAAGCACAACTCATTTGTTCTCTCAAAGTATTAAAACATTAAGATACAGTTTATGGCAATTCCCTTCTAAAGCAGTAGTTTCTAAAGGGTAAATCATATACTGGAATATGAGCAAACCTTATATGTACAGATGATGAATATGTCCATCTACATGAACTTGGACAAGCATTTCCAAAGTTTCCAAACCAAGGTGCTGACATTTTGAAATTCAAAGCTCCCAATGTGCCTTTTCTTGGTATTGCTTCTCAAGAAGCAAACATGGCTCTAATATCTATCAACATTTGCTCATTTTGTTTGTTAATGAGTCTCATGAAATGCTTTACTGAGCTCATCCCTGTATGCTAGTTTGGACTTACCAAAGAATATATAGTACCTTACTCTGTTAATTTGAATTGCTCTATTTAGTGACTAACACATATAAAGCTTCTATGATAATTATTGATTTTCACAAACATTTTGGTATCTATATGCACCCATTTTCTTGGGTGCATATCTACAAATAAAAGGATAGAGTGAGGCTTTAGATAAATACTACTTGTCAAGTGTTAATTTGCCAGCCTTCTCATTTTTATTTTAAAACATTGTCCCAATACCGGAGAATGTGGCCCTTTTAAAAATAAAGTCATTTCCTCAGCAGTTAGTTAAAATGAAACTACACAGTGTTGGAATAGGATGGGGTCTTGTCCAGTATAGCTGACAGCCATATGATAATAAGAATGGGCATTTTCATGCATGTAGAAAAACGTTCATGGGAAGACAAAAGCAAAGACAGGGGTGTGCTTCTTCCGCAAGTTAAGAAACAACAGAGATGTCCAGAAGCGAGAAAATTGTCAAGGATCAGCTTCTTCTTCCTGCACTAAACAATGTAGAGACTCTTGCAAGGATAAACCACAGCAGAGAGACACTGGGGGAGCTGAAATGCAGAACTTCACTAACAGCTCAAAGAAAGAGAAACCTGCTGTGCAGGACCACACAGCTGCACCAACAACAGGGAAACAGCACCTGGAGCTCTGGAGGACAGCAGATGTGTGCTAAGGAAGGGCAGGTAGGCCTCTGGGATTGTATAGTTTAAATAACCCCACATGTTATGTGAGGTGTGGCTCTCAAGGCATGGTTATCTGTAGGATGTTACTTTCTCCCTTTTCATTAAAAATAGACTTTGCCGGGTGGTGGTGGCGGCACATGCCTTTGATTCCAGCACTCAGGAGAAAGAATCAGATGAATCTCTGACTTTGAGGCCAGGAAGGTGTACAGTGGGAGTTCCATGATAACTAAGGCTACACAGAGAAACCCTGTTTTTGAAGAACCAAAAATAAATTATACATAAAGAGAGAGAGAGAGAGAGAGAGAGAGAGAGAGAGAGAGAGAGAGATGAGAGACAGAGGCAGAGACAGAGACAGAGAGATTCTTTTACTGTTTGTGGTAAAATTATCTGGAGGTTTCTCCCCCATCATGGAACATTCAGTTCCCACATAGAAAACACAAAACACTTCATATTTATAATAGCCTTAAAGCCCTGTGCAGATATAAACCCTCTATGCAATTTTGTCTACTTCCCCGTTAATAACCCCAAGATACAACTTGCAGTGTTCTGCCTGGGTCACTCTTATCCACTTGGCCAGCCCTCAAGGCCATGTTCTCATGATTCACTTACCCCATGGTGACTTCTCCTCTCTCTTCACCTCCCTGCTCTCCCCTCATCATCTCTGCTCAGATCCAAACCCAGTGAACTGAAGCCTCACCTATCTCTCTTCTGCCCAGCTATAGGCTGTAGGCATCTTTATTGACCAATCAGGGATAATTTAGAAGGGGCAAGGTTACAATAGCATCACTTCATGTACATGAGGCTCTCCATGTCCATGAGGCAACCAGAGACATTATTTAGCATTATCATACATAACAATAGACCAAACCTCAACCTTTTCCCATACAATATATTTTGATTACAGTTTCTCTTCCCTCCACTCCCCCAAGTCCCTCCCCACCTTCTCTCTCATCCAGATCCACTCCTTCTTTGTCTCTCATTAGAAAAGAACAGGTTTCTAAGAGATAACCAAACAAAACAATAAAATAAAACAAAACAAATAATAAAATATAACAAGATAAAACAAAAACCATCACATTGAGGCTGAACAAGACAAATCAAGAGAAGGAAAAGAATCCTAATAGAAGTCACAAGAATCAGAGACTACCCTCATTCACATACTTAGGAGTCCCTTAAAAAAGTAAACTGAAAGCTATACTATGTACACAAGCTACTATTGTAGAGGGTCCATTTCAGTTCACAGCACCCACACAGATGATCATAATCACCTTTAGCTTCAGTTGGAGGGAATCTGATATTCTTCTGGCCTATGTGGGTACCAGTAAGTACATGATATGTATATAATGTATATGCAGGTAACATACATATGTATTTTTTTTTTTTCGAAACCCGGTTTCTCTGTGTAGCTCTGGCTATCCTGGAATTCACTCTGTAGACCAGGCTGGCCTTGAACTCGGATATCTGCCTGCCTCTGCATCCCAAGTACTAGGATTAAAGGTGTGCTCTACAACCACCTGGCACATATGTATATTTTAATTAGAAAATGAATCTTAGTAATATATATTTATAACCAGCTTGTTTGACTTAATGTCAACTTATTTTCATTAGTCACAAAAACCTCAGCTCCAGCATAAGTTCATCTTTTCTCCTCATGTTGTTATTGTCACTAATAACTTTTTACATGTTCACTGAATTAATACAGACTTACTGCTGTTTCTTTGCATAATTATCTTGTTAATTGGTACTTATATATGCTTTCTGTCTTCACCAGTATTGCTATTTCTTCATTTATGTATGAGTAATGGTCAGTGGAGAGTGTTTATCTGGAAAGTCTTGATTTCTTCTTTATTTGGGCATTTCATCTAATCTCATCCTTGTTGGGTCTTATTTTCCTGGCATCCCTAGTTCCCCATCCCCCATTGCTAAACACCTCTGTTCAAATTTGTGACCCTCTGTATTTCATCCCAGTCTCCTCTAATACCTGATCCTGTCCCCCCTTTACCCCTCCCCCCTCCTCGCTTCCTCCCAAGTCCCTCTGACCCTCTACCTCCTGTTAGTATTTGGATCCCCTTTCTAAGAAGGACTAAAGCAGCCACATTATGGTCTTCCTTCTTCTTGAGCTTCATATGGTCTGTGAATTGTATCTTGGGTATTCTGAACTTTGGGGCTAATATCCAATTGTCAATGAGTACATACCATGTGTGTTCTTTTGTGATTGGGTTACCTCACTCAGGATGTTATTTTCTAGTTCCATCCATTTGATTAAGAATTACATGAAGTCATTCTTTTTTTTAAAAGCTGAGTAGTACTCCACTGTGTAAATGCACCACATTTTCTGTATCTATTCCTGTATTGAAGCACATCTGGGTTCTTTATAGCTTCTGGCTATTATAAATAAGGTTGCAATGTACATAGTGGAGCATGTATCTTTTTTACTAAATGTTGGAGCATCTTTTGGGTATATGCTCAAGAGTGGTATAACTGAGTACTCATGTAGTACTATGTCCAATTTCCTGAGGAACTGCCAGATTGATTTCCAAAGTGGTTGTACCAGCATGCAATCTCACCAGCAATAGAGGGGTGTTCCTCTTTCTCCACATCCTCACCAGCATCTGCTGTTACCTGAGGTTTTTATCTTAGCCATTCTGACTGGTGTGAGGTGGAATCTCAGAGTCGTTTTCATTTGCATTTCCCTGATGACTAGGGATGTTGAACATTTCTTTAGGTACTTCTCAGCCGTTCAAGTTTCCTCAGTTGAGAATTCTCTGTTCCCCATTTTTTCTTTTCTTTTCTTTTTTTGGAGGGGCGGTTCAAGATAGGGTTTCTTGGTATAGCCCTGGCTATTCTGGATCTCTCGCTGTAGACCAGGCTCACATAGAAATCAGAAATCCACCTGCCTCTGCCTGCCAAGTGTAGGATTAAAGGCATGCACCACCACTGCCCAACTCTTCCCCATTTTTTAATAGGGTTATTTCCACCTTCTCTTCTACTAGTTTCAGTGTATCTGGTTTAAGTGGAGGTCCTTGATCCACTTGGACTTGAGCTTTGTACAAGGAGATAAGAATCGATCGGTTTGCATTCTTCTACATAATGACTGCCAGTTGAACCAGCACCATTTATTGAAAATGCTATCTTTTTTCCACTGAATGGTTTTAGCTCCTTTGTCAAAGATCAAGTAATCATAGGTGTGTGGATCCATTTCTGGGTCTTCAATTCTATTCCATTGATCTTCCTGCCTGTCTCTGTACCAATACCATGCAGTTTTTATCACTATTGCTCTGTGATACAGCTTGAGGTCAGGGATGGTGATTCCCCCAGAAGTACTTTTATTGTTAAAAATAGTTTTTATGGGGCTGGCAAAATGGCTCATTGGATAAGAGCAGTGACTGCTCTTCTGAAGGTCATGAGCTTGGATCCCAGCAACCACGTGGTGGTTCAAAACTACCCATAATGAGATCTGACACCCACTTCTAGTGAGTCTGAAGACAGTTACAGTATATTACATAGAAGCGAGTGGGGCTGGACTGAGCGGGACTGGAGTGAGCAGTCATCTATACAGCTACAGTGTACTTATGCACATAAAAATAAATAAATAAATATATCTTTTAAAAAATGAATAGTTTTCACTATCCTGGATTTTGTTGTTGTTGTTGTTGTTCCAAATTAATTTACAAATTGCTCTTTCTAACTCTATAAAAGAGTGAGTTGGGATTTTCATGGGGATTGCATTGAATCTGTAGATTGCTTTTGGCAAGATGGCCATTTTTACTATGTTAATCCTGCCAATCCATGAGCATGGGAGATCTTTCCATCTCCTGAGATCTTCAATTTCTTTCTACAGAGACTTGAAGTTCTTCTCATACAGATCTTTCACTTGTGATGTTAACGTCATACCAAGGTATTTTATACTATTTGTGACTATTGTG
Source organism: Mastomys coucha (assembly GCF_008632895.1). NCBI lineage: Eukaryota > Metazoa > Chordata > Mammalia > Rodentia > Muridae > Mastomys > Mastomys coucha. The sequence continues at coordinate 42,687,718 of NW_022196894.1, read as the reverse complement.
AAGGGTCATCATAACAGGAAGACAGGTCATCGAATGAGGGACGGTGTTGCTATCTCACAGTCACATCTCTGACCCATAATTGTTCTTGTCTGAAAGAATGACAGGGATGGAAATGGAGAGGAGCCTGAGGAAGAGACGGTCCAGCAACAGGCCCAAGTGGGATCCAGCTCAAGGGGAGGTCCCAAGACCTCACACTATTACTGAGGCTATAGAGCGCTCACAAAAAGGGACCTATCATGACTGCCCTCTGAAAGATACAACAAGCAGCTGAAAGACTCAGAAGCAGATCTTTGCACCCAACCAATGGACAGAAGCAGCTGACCCCTGTTGTTGAGTAAGAGAAGGCTGAAAGAAGCTGAGGAGAAGGGTAATCCTTTAGGAGACCAACAGCCTCAATTGATCTGGACCCGAGAGATCTCTCAAACACTGGACCATCAACAAGGCAGAATGCACCAGATGATATGAGGCCCCCAAAACATATACAGCAGAGGGCTGACAGGTCTCTATTCAATCAGAAACGATGCATTTAATCCTCAAGAGACTGTAGGCCCCAGGGAGTTTAGAAATCAGGTGGGGTGGGGCATGGGGCATCCACATGGAGACAGGGGATGGGGGATAGGGAGGAGGTTTGTGATGTGGAGCAGCCAAAACCTGGAATGGGGGGGGGTGGGTGGAGGAATGGAATATGGAGTGTAAAAAACAAGTTAATTTATAAAATAAAAAAATAATGGAGGCCAGTTTCAAGATGGAGTAGGTTTAACCTCTCACTATCTCTGCACACTCTCTTTTTTTTTTTAATTTTTATTAGATATTTTCTTTATTTACATGTAAATTTCTCCCTTCCCAGTTTCCCCTCTAAAAAACAAAGAAACAAACAAAAACAACAAAAACAGACCCCAGCTGCCTCCCCACTCCCCATGCCTGCCACCCCACCTTCTCCTTGCTTATTGGCCCTGGCTTTCCCCCACACTGGGGCACAGAACCTTCACAGGGCTGAGGTCCTCTCCTCCCATTGATGATCGAATTTGCAATCCTCCACTATACACGTGCTGCCAGAACAATCAGACCCACCATGTCTGCACACTCTCTTATTTACATACATATACACATTACAAGTTGGGATCAGCATATAAGAGAAAACATGGTTCTTGTCTGAGTTACTTCATGTAATATACCACTTTCCAGATCCATACTTGAGCAAAATTCACTTGTCTTTGTAGTTGGATAAAATTGCGTTGTGTATAACACCACATTTTTATTACCATAATCTGTTTATAGAATCTAGACCCTTTTCATTCCTTGCTATTGTGGATAATGCAGCAATAAACATAGATGTGCAGATATAGATGTCTGTGTTAGCATATAGAGTCCTTTGGGCATATGCCTTGGAGTGGTATAGCTGAGTCACATGGCAACTCTATTTCCATATTAATTTCCATAGTAAGCACACCAGTTTACACTCTCACCAGCAGTGAATAAAGTTTCCTCTTTCCCACATGCATGTCAGTGATTGTAATTAGTTTATTTAATTACAGCTTTTCTGGCTGGGATGAGATGGAGCATCAGTTCTTCAAGGAGAGAGCTGTTGAGCTTGCTTCCAGTTCAGTGGTCAGGAGCCAGCTAGGAAGCAGGTGGTAGGCAAGAGAGGGAAGATCCCAACCCTCTCCTTCCTGGAGTTCAGCAGCTCTCCTTTCAGTGTTCATTGTGAGTCTCAGCGTTCTGAAAATGTACACTGTAGGCGACTTAGTTATTGCCTGGGTAGAAGAGCAGCACTCAGAGCTTAGGACTCTACTGTTTTCTGATGCTCTGACCCAGTAGATTTGTTTTGAAATGGTTTGGAGCCATTTCTATTCCACAGTTTCTGACAAAAACTTGCATTTTCCCCAATCCCTGAAGCCCTGCTGGCTCAGAAGCTAAACTCTGCTTATTTATATTGAAGCTAGATCTCCTACACAGAAAACATGTTCATTTTCAAGGTGACATCCTTTCAGCACAAGTGCCTTTACCTTCTCCTTCTCCTCCTCCTCCTTCTCCTCCTCCTCCTCCTTCTCCTCCTCCTCCTCCTCCTCCTC
>NW_022196894.1:42683781-42685071 GCF_008632895.1 Mastomys coucha | reverse complement strand
TTTTTCACAGCCCCATGTGAAGGATCACCATCCCCCACTGCTCTGGACAGCCCTTTAGCCCTTCCTCACCTGCTTCTCTATAGGACCCCATTCAACATTCAGATACTTACCCACATGGATTTCCTGTTTGGGCTGATGTTATCACAGATATTTCACCACAAAATAAACCATTTCATGTAATAGTATTAACTGCATGAGCAAAAAGACTACACATATGTGTAAAGCATGAAACCATTTCACACTTTGAGATCTCTTCACCTCTTTGTTCAATTCTCATCTGTTCCACAGGTGCTATGTCTTCCTGACATTTGACAAAAATAATATTTAACCTCTTAGCACCTCCAACAGGGGAGGGAACAGGGTTTTGTTTTTGTTTTCCCAGAGGGGAAACCAGGAAAGGAGATATCATTTGAAATGTAATTTAAATAAATAAATAAATAAACAGAGGGAATCACTCCAAACTCATTAAAATAAGATACATATATATGTATATATGTATATATATTTGCTTATCGTGGTTCTTTTAAATTTGTCAAATGTCTTACATATTATGGTAGGCCAGAAAATTTCTGCTAAAATGAAGTCGTTTTAAGAAAATCAGAGAAAAGAAATCAAGTATATTTTAGTTTCAAGTTCATAATAAAATGAAGTGGAAAGTGAAAAGCATTTCTAATACCTCTGCCCTCTACACAAGCATAGATTCCCCAACCATCCACATTTCCAACTATTTATGGGAACACAGATGTGATTTGTGGAGCTGGGAAAAGCAGATCATGTAAGGCAGCCCAAGCCTCAGTCCTTTCTGACAGCCTGACAACTTCTAATAAAACCTCAGCCTCAGCTTAATAATGAAACAATTTATAAAATGACAGAATATCATAACACAAGGTAGCAAGTTCCTCAACCGACAGTCCTGAGGTACAAGATCAATCATGAGACCTTAAACTGTCTCAAGAAGCTAGGAATGCAGGAATAAAAAAAAATTACACCTTTATTTTACTATCTGTGCTTCTTCACAGGCAGAATAAACTTCCTTGGAATTACAGATAGTTTCTAGTGATTCATAAACTAAAGCTCCAGGGCACTTTCCCACTCATGTGTACTAACAGAACACCTGAATATTCAAAAGACTTCTGCTTCATTGTCTTTATATTGTAGTTTTGACACTTCCCCCTTTGTTGCGTTTTCTAGAGGACTATGGTAAGAAATATCTGAAAGGTACATCCATCTGGTACATCATGGTTCCAGTACATCACATCCAATGAATATGCCACTCAAGCCATAAACCTT
>NW_022196894.1:42666083-42683233 GCF_008632895.1 Mastomys coucha | reverse complement strand
TGCCTGTAAAAACCAGAAGAGGTGTTAGATTCCCTGGAACTGGAGTTACCGACAGTTGTGAGCCATTATGTGAAAGCTATGAACAGGTCTCTGGTCCTCTGAAAAAGCAACTAATACACTTGAGCACTGAGCTCTCTCTCCAGGTCCAGTGAAAATGTTTTTTAACACCTTTTTTTTCAGTGTAAGATATATACTTACATGTATATTCACAGAAAAGCATTCAGCAAATACTAACAGTGCATATGACCAATAAAAATTAAAGCACTTGAGTTTTTATGTATTGCTTGAAGTTCATGTAAAAAGCATCTCTCAATTTCACAAAAAATAAAATGTCATTTAAGAATAAGAAAATTACAGACTCCGACCCACCAAACAAAGAACAGACAAGGGCTGGACCTAGGGCTCCCCACACATATATAGCCGATGTGCAGCTTGGGTCCTGAACAACTGGAACAGGGGCTATCCCAAAAGCAGTTTCCTGTACATGGAATATGTTCTTCTAGCTGGACTGCCTTGTCTGCCCTCAGTGGAAGAGGAAGAATCTAGCCTTACAGAGACTTGAAGTGTCAGTGTGGGAGGCATACCCAGGGAGCCCCCACCCACGCAGAGGAGAAGGGATGGGAGGGGGAAGGATAGTGGGAGGGAGTGACTGGGGGTGGACAGTGAGCAAGATGTAAAGTAAATAAGTCAAAAGAATAGAATTAAATATAAAAAAATTAGAAACACAAATGCCTAGGGAACCACTGGTAAATATCTCTACAGTAAAAAACAATGCTCATTATAACTTTCGAGCAGAGTTTCCTGTTGGCAAAGTAGTACATGACAGTGTAAGGGAGTGCTGTGGCTTAAATCTAAAATGTCCTCAACAAGCTCATGTTTTGGATGCTTTATACCCCAGATGGTGGGATTATTTTGGAGTCTAAGGCCTTTTAGGAACAAAAGCCTACTTAGAAGAACCAGCCCAGTAGGGGCAGACCTTTGAAAGGTATAAGTAGTCCAGTGTTCTGCCTCCCACTTCTTCCTGCTCTGGCATGATGTGAAGATTCTCCATGACACAATCCACCACCAAGGACATCAGGCCACAGTGAGTCAGGAAGTGGAGGAAGAGGAAATGCCAGCATGCTATTTGCTTGTGCATGTCTCTTTTATTCAGCCAATGCTGTGATGCCACCTGTAATCAGTCAGTGTGAGTCCTTTTTATCAATAAATCTAGGAAAGCCCTTACAGATACCTCAATCTATGGGTATACTAAATCAAGCCAAGATGAAAACTAAAGTATCTTGAAAATCAAAAAGAAAAAAGAAAGAAGAAATAAAACCAACAGGAAACTTGAAAGCCCCAGAGAAGAATTCAGAAAATATTTCAGTTTTGTAAGCTAAAGTAATATCTATAATAGCTAGAAAAATCCAATTAATTAATGCTAAAAGTAACAGTGTGTTTATATCAAAGACAATGGCTCTGGAAAGTCACCAGTGGGAGCACTCCTTCCTAAAGCTCCTCAGCCCTCTGCTCTGCTCACATTGACCCCCACTGTGTTTATCCTGCAGCTCACAAGCAATGTCATAATTCTATGTCTCTTCATACATAAGCACCATAGTTTATAATGCCCTTTGTTACCATATCAGAATGAAAGCCTGAAATTCATAATAGACTTCCCAAAGCACTCTCTACATCCCCCACATACACACAACACACACACATAACTACCATACAGTAAGATATACATCTATAAGTCTATAAATCTACTATATCAGTCCACCAGAGATATGCTAAAACTATAATAAAAAATAATTAAAAAGGTTAAAAGTCACCCTAAAATAATACATGATTATAATGATTTAAAGGAAAAAACAATAAAAGAACTATTTTGTTTTTAGTAACAGACTCATGAAAGTTAATTCTCAATGATAACAGCAGGCTGGAAACAATGGAAAAGAAATTCATTATTAGCATTAAGTGGAAATAATTGTGTGTGCCTTTGGGTATTTAGAAATAAATGCAAAGCTGTACGTGGATAAGATTGCCATTTTTCTGAAGGAATAAATTTAATTCCTATCAAAAGGGCATTAGACAACTGATGACATTCACTGCATTATATCCCACATTCCAATTCTTTAATGAACCTATTTAGGAATCTAATAGAAGAGAAAGTGAGAGGAGAATTGATCTGAGGCCAATCTCAGTGCAACACCAGGAATAGAGAAACACAAAGGAGAAGAGGGTCTGAAATAAATAGAAAGATGAATCTAAGTCAGTTTGGATTTTAAAAGAGATAATTCAGTGAGTAAAGAGGTTTTAATAACTGCATCCATAAATGCCAGTCTACTTACCAGTCATCAGAACCTTGCTTCAAACAAATGACCAGCAGAGCAGATCTGTCTGGCTACATGTGCTCTTTGACAGTCACATCCTGTGACTTTACACAATATTGAAATTTCCTCCTGTGGTCTAGAGCTACACACTTGATTTCCATATGCTATTCACATATACTGCAATGCTGTCCAGCCCTCAGAAAGGTGTGACCTCGAGGGATGTCATAAACAAGAACAGAAAATTGTTTCCAGCTTAAGTTTTTAAAAAGCAACAAACCTAATGAATAGTAACTAAGGAAAATTAGTGAACCTGAATTAAAGGGCTTAGACTCTGGAGTAAAAAATCTGGATTCAACCTTTACCACAGCTGTTTCCTAAACTATGACTTGAGCAATATTGTTGATTTTTAATATATTAGCTATGTAGAGAAAGAATTGAAAAAACTTTGCCAATTTCTCATGACGTGGTATTTCTCATAAGGTATGTCTTGTGCTGATATTCTGATTTGTATGTCTAGATCCATTCCCCAGCTTTTCCATCCTTCTCTGTGACTGAAGGGGATTCATTAGCAGCACTGGCAGAAAAGAAAATCACCTCACAATATAGCTACTGCTGAGAGGTCACATTGAATGTCACTATTCTGATCAATGCAGCTGAGCTCTGGAGCAGGGATGGTGAGGTCAAAGAAAAGAAGATCCCCAGGCTTCCTGGTCATCCAATCCCACTGAAATATCAAACTTGTTTCAGTGAAAGACCCTTCCCCACCCCCTAAAAAAAAACAGTGAAGAACAGTGAAAAGCAATTGAGGGAGATAACTGTAGACAATCTGTGGCCTCCACATGAGCACTGCCCACACATACATACACCTCAAACATACACATGTATTACCATACTCTCTCTCTCTCTCTCTCTCTCTCTCTATATATATATATATATATATTACATGTTTATGATAAATACCAACTATAAACAAACTTTGTTAAGAAGAAAATTGCTCCTCCCCAAACTAGCAGCCATTAGCTGCCTATACATCCTTACAGAGAGATAGGACCTTGTGACCCCCTGACCCTTCAAGGACAGGGTATTGATATTACCAATCTTGTATAGGTCTTGTCCAAGTAATCATAGCTGCTGTCTTGGTTAGGATTTCATTGCTATGAAGAGACATCATGACCATGGCAACTCTTATAAAGGAAAACTTTTAATTTCAGCTGTCTTACAGTTTCAGATGTTTAGTCCATTATCATCATGATGGAAAGATGATAGAATGTAGACAAATGTGTTGCTGGAAGAGCCTAGAGTTCTACTTCTGGATCCACAGACAGCAAAAGTATGTATCTGACTGAGTATAACCTGACAATTTGTAACTTTAAAGCCTGCCTCCACAGGAACACACTTCCTCCAACAAGGCCACACCTCCTACTATTGCCAAGAAATTGAACCAGCCTCAACTAATTGTTTTTTAAGAGGTGTGGTCATAGTGCCTATTGACAGCATTGAAACCCATACTAAGACAGAAGTTGGTACTGGGCACTGGGATATTGCTAAGCATGTTTCTGTTTGGAGGAATGTGGATTTAGTGACTTTAGATTAGGAAAGCAGTAAAATGCTTAAAGGGGGAATTAATGGGACATACTAGTGGGAAAATGGAAGACAGAGGTGTTGAATGTGGATTGAATGGGCAGATTCAAGGGTCTTCAGATGGGAAGAATTTTAGTATGTTGCCTAGAGATCATTCTTAAGATTTGTGGTGAAGATCGTGCTTGCTTTTTGCTCTTGACAAAAGAGTCTGCCAGAGGCTAAGTTGTATGGTTCAATGAGTAAAGGGCCACAAGGAAGTGGAATGAAGCTAAATCCTGGGTTCAAAGAGATGAATAGATCAACAATATTAAATGGAATTAAGGGAGTGGTAGCCTCAAAGGAAAGATTGTATTCAGCTAAGCTTGCATCTTGTGAAAAGGAATTAAAGAAAAGCTTAGGTCCAGACCTGGTGATACACACGTTTAATTTCAGCACTCAGAAGATAGAGGCATGCAGATCTCTAGTTGAAGACCACTGCAGTTTATAGAGCAAGTTCCAAGACATCTAAGCTTAGACAGTGAAGGAAGGCATTAAAAGCAGAAAGGTAGTGAAGATGTACTGAAAGAGGGGCTATGTTCTGCCTCAGGAGGCAGCAGAGCTTGGCAGTTTCAGCCATGTGGTCCTGGCTTTAGAATTAAGGATAGAAAAACAAAAACAAAAAGACATTAAGAAATTTGCTTTTGAATCTAAGAAAGCTGTTGAGGCAAGGTACGTGTGGCAGGGGTGTCCCTAGATGGAGGCCTTGAAAAGCCCTTGTATGAAGCTGTGAAGGTGAATCCTGGATTTCCTTGGAGACCTTAAGATGTCAGTGATGCCAAAGCCATCTCAGTATGATACCTGCTGGGGAAAACTGCTAGCAGCAAGGGGAAACAGCCCAAGAGAAAAAAGTGTTTTGCATTCATTCATTCCTAGGTACTGCCCATGCCTTTAATGGTCTAATAACTGTTTTACATTTAGTATCCACATTTTCATATACACAAGAACTTTATCAATCTCAGTCTTATGTCAGGGTCTGATATGGCTTTGTTCACAGCTAAGATTAATCTTTGTAAAAAAAAAAAAATCAATCTAGGCATCTCCAAAGCTTTGTGTAATCTTTGTAAATGTGGTAGACATTTTCCAAGGTTCCTTAACTTTGTCCCAAGCCCTTAAAGACACTAAGTAACATTGTTCTACAGTAGCATCATCAAATTGAACCCGTTCTTGTATTTCAGAGTATTACCCTTCACCCAGCAACTGATCTTTTACTACATTCATTTCCCTCACTCCCTTTTACTGTACAATATTTTGGATTCTTCCCTCCACCATGTTAACTATTGCAACTGTGAGCTAGTCTCTAGTACAGCTGCCATCAATCCCTTGCAGTTTTGAGGAATAATTCTACTCTGAGTACCCATTATTGAGAATTTGTTTCTAATAAGGTAAGTGCATCCCATATGAAATTATGACCTCTTTAAAGTACCTTAGCTCTATCACTTCTATAAGACACCATCCTATCTCATCATAACTTTGTTCCCCAACTGACAGGGGAGGTAGGGGGTCATCTCCAGGATGAGACAGAGACCTGGAATAAGGAAGGTACCCAAACATCAATGGGAGTGTCTTTAGCTATTATTCACAGCATTGGGGGTATGAAACTTAAAAAGGCCACCTCCTGTGACTAGTCAGGAACACCAATGGAACAATAGAGACACAAACCCAACCACAAAATTTTCAACACCAAATTTATCCTGTCTACAAGAAATTCAGGGATGAGGGGATAGAGCAGAGACTGACAGAATGGCCAACCAATAATAACTGGCCCAACTTGATATGCATCCCATGAGTAAGCACCCATCGCTGACACTATTAGTGATACTCTGTTATGCTTGCAAACAGGAGTCTAGCATGCCTTTTTCTGAGAGGCTCCACCCAGCAGCTGACTCAGACAGATGCAGACTCCCACAGTCAAACAGTGAATGGGTCTAACTAACCTGGACCCTTGGGGCTCTCAGAGACTAAAATACCAACCAAAGAACATAGACAGGTTGGTCCTAGGCTTTCTCACATATATATAGCAGGAATATAGCCTCATATTCATGTGGGTCCCAAACATATAGAACAGGGGCTATACTAAAAGCTGTTGCCTATACATGGGATATGTTGTTCTAGCTGGGCTACCTGGTCTGGCCTCAGTGGGAGAGGATGCATCTAGTTTCACAAAGATTTGATGTCCCAAAGTGGAGATACTCAAGTGTGTACCCACTGGCTCAAAGGAGAAGGGAGGGATTAGGAAACAGATTTTGGGAGGGGTGCCAGGAGGTGTATGTAAAGTGAATAAACAAAAATAATAATAATAAATTAATTTTTTAAAACAATGAAAAAGCAATTGAAGAAGACACCTGATGTTAGCTTGTGGTCTCTGCATGCATGTACATCCATACACATGTGAACTCACACATAAATGCATATGCACACATATGTATACAACCATCTGAATACACACCTACACATAAAAATAGAAATTCATAAAAATAAATAGCAAGTAATATTTTTCATTGGTCTATCTAAAGCAAATATGTATGGCTTTCACTGTAAACAGCAATATAAGTAAAGAATTCAACTAAGTCAAAGATCTCTGCTCTACTCATATTGTTGGCTACTTGTTTAGTAATAAAACATAAAGTTTCCTTTTGATGCCATTTTGTCTAAAGAGGCAGCAGTACCATCTCTCATAGGTAGAATAAAAATGACCTAGTTAGGATTATCTGAGATAAACATAGCTTTAGAGTAGAATCTTTTAGATAGCAGTATTTTTAGATGACTGGAGAGGTGCTTGGTACAAGCTTACACAAAAATCAAGTTTGAACTAAGACTAGGAGAACAATTCCATGGGTCTGGATGAGAAAAGCACATGTGGTGACAGGAATGGGAGAAAGCTAAGAAATACACAGTTCATCCAATACACAAAGCAAATGGGGAGCTGGCTGCTGTTGAAGAGTCTGAGAGACAAGGGTGTTGATGGGATACTTTATAAAGATATATGGTTGCATTCTTTTTTTTTATTAGATATTTTCTTTATTTACATGTAAATTTCTCCCTTCCCAGTTTCCCCTCTAAAAAACAAAGAAACAAACAAAAACAACAAAAACAAACCCCAGCTGCCTCCCCACTCCCCATGCAAGCCACCCCACCCTCTCTTGCTTATTGGCCCTGGCATTCCCCCACACTGGGGCACAGAACCTTCACAGGGCTGAGGTCCTCTCCTCCCATTGATGATTGAATTTGCAATCCTCCACTATACACACGCTGCCAGAACAATCTGTCCCACCATGTGCAGACCTTGATTGGTGGTTGAGATTCTAGGAGCTCTGAGGGTATTAGTTAGTTCATATTGTTGTTCGTCCTAAGGGGCTGCAAACCCCTCAGCTCCATTGGTCCTTTCTCTAACTCCTTCACTGGGGACCCTGTACTCAGTTCAATAGATGACTGTGAGCCTCTACATCTGTATTAGTCAGGTACTGTTAGAGCCTCTCAGGAGATAACTAACTATATTTAGGCTGGCTTGTCTTTCCTTCAGTCTCTGCTCCATAGTTAATCTCTGCCACTCCTTCCATGGGTACTTGGTTCCCCCTTTTAAGAAGGAATGAAATGTCCATCTTAGGTCTTCCTTCTTCTTGAGTTCCTTGTGGTTTGTGGGTTGTTCTTCCTGTATTCCAAACTTCTGGGCTAATAACCACTTATCAGAGAGTGCATACCATGTTTGTTCTTTTGTGATTGAGTTACCTCACTCAGGATGATATTCTCCAGCTCCATCCATTTACTTTATAAAGATATATGGTTGCATTCTTAAAGATGATAATTAAAAAGAGACTAGTTCTCCTGTGGGCACTACTTGCAGTTCCCTATCAATTACTGTAACAGACCTGAGCCTACTTACTGTAATCATTATATTGGGGGAGGGAATAATGAATTCCTGCTGCAGGCTTCATTTGGTTATAACAGACTGTCAGCTCAAACTGGCTATTAGCTTACCAAGGGTGTTGATCTTTCCATCTTCCAGAAGCTGAGATTACAATTGTAACAGTAGTGGGCTTGCATGTACATTAACCCTAAAGGTCCATGATTGCTTAGTCTCCAGTTGATGGGGAAATACTTCTAGCACCATGCCTGCCTGTGTGCTCTAGTTAATGCTGGGTAAAATGGATTAGCCTTCAAATTGTAAACAATTGTTAGCTGGATGCTCCTGAGTGTCTCAGGTTGTGGTATCTTAAGTAGAGCCAACATGGCCATGTTAGGCTCCCAGTTTGTCTGGCATACAGGAATGTACCTAAGGCAGAAATGCTGATCTAGAGTCCCCAGGTACCAGTGCTGGTGTGTCAAGCAGAGCTGACTTCATGTTTCCTGCATGTATGTGTAGTATGTGCTGTCAGAATCCAGATGAAGGTAACAAGTCCCCTGAAACTGGGCATCTTGAGCTGCCATGTGGTACTACAATTCAATCAAGGTCCTATGGAAGAGGAACCAATGCTCTTAACCACTGAGCCATCTCATTTCCCCAGCCCCCAAACATTTAAACCTAATGTTTCAATAAAATCTTGTTCTCTTGACAAAAAAAAGGAGAGACTAGATGGAGAGATATAAGTTGGGAGTCTTTTGCTATTATTCAAGGGAAGTGTAATTAATTAAGTCTAGACTTTTAAGGGCATGAGAGATGGAAGGACATCTCCAGATAGAACACATGAAAGTAGACATTCCAGTTCTGTGATGATGTAAGGCCAGTGCCACCAAACAGCTCCATGTGAAGGAAGGGGAATACTGGGAACAAAGGGGTACAGCAAGGAAAGGAATAGGGCAGAACCAAATAAAGTGAAATAGCTTTGAAAATCCTACATGGACGGCTATTGTTTAGTAAACTAATGAAAAATTAAACTTTGGAGAATTTTATAGATGAGTAATAAATTTACATCAATGCCAACCCACTTGCTACACTATAACTCCTCTCATGCCTTCCCTCTCCCTCTAAACTTCATGACCTTCTTAATTATTGTTACATGCACACACAACCTGAGTCCATCTACTGTTGTGTATAAGTATATCATGTGTTTAGGATTGACACGTTTTAGGTGAAAACCTAACAGAAGACTGCAACAGAATAATTCTCCACTCAAATGTCAACATTAGCTTCTTCAGGCTTTCTACTCACTTTCTTCCTCTACTCTGTGTGTTTAGGGCTATAGCAACTTAGATATGCTATTTCCTGCCACAAACAGCCTTTCTTTGTGGAGTGTAAAGATGAAGATTGGGGACGTTCACCTATGGAATGATGTTTCTGCTCACACATTCTTTTTCAGTTTGCTGAGTAGGAAGTAGGCCTGTCCTTTGTGTTTATCTTAAAGTGCCCTCCAAAACCCCATGGTTGGCACTGATTCCACTTTGGTTAGCCAAAAGGAACAAAGGATAATATCTTCTTATGAAAAGTCAATATGGCCTATCTACTTAATTCTCCAGATGGTAGATTATCAGTAGGATCTGATCCCTGCCAAAAGATAGAAACTTCTTGAGTGCTTTGGTGTACAAAGTGGCATTGTTTGGTGAAAGTGCAATTCACATTTGCCTTATTTTCCTCAAAATCTAAGTGATGAATTGACTTTTTCATATGAGATAACACAGAAGTCAGATTTGACTTCTGGTGTAAGGATATAATATTTCTCCAACACCGTTTGGTTAGGGAGATTATCCTTTCTCCACTTTGTGGGAAAAAAAAGAAAAGGAATAGATGAGATAGAAATGATGGGTGAGAGGACAAGAAAGAAGGCATGGAGCGAGGAAGGAAGAATATAAAGGAGGAAGGAAGGAAGGAAAGAACAAAAGAAAGAAAGAAAGAAAAAGGAAGAGAGAGAGAAAGAAAGTAAGAAAGAAAGAAAATAGGGAACAGAAAATAATAGAAAAATAATGAACTAAAATTTGGATACTTAAATATATATATAAACAAAAACCATGCCTGTAGAATTTTCAAGAAAAAAAGATAGAGAAGATACACATAAATAGTGCCAAAATGAAAGGGAAAAAGTTACAACTGCCATCATAGAAACAAAAATATTATGAGAATGCTAAGTGCAGGTGTTCACATCTATTATCCCAGCCCATGGTTACCAGGATGACATAGTGATACCACTGTCTGGATAGTCATGCTATAGCTGTTAATAATAATAATAAATAGTAATAATAATAAATTGAAATTAAAATATCATAAAGACTACCATGAATATTTTCTAACTAGCAAACCAAATAACTGAAAAGTAGAGAATGTTACGAACATACTGCCCACCATGAAGCATTATGAGTAAAAGAAAACTCTGAACAAACACAACTAGTAACCACATTAAACCAGTAATAATGTAACTCCCAATTGAAAAAATAAAAAAGAGTTCAGGACATGATGCCTTTACTGGACATTTCTAGCACTTAAATAATAGCAAGTACCAAGCCTACCTCAAATCTAAAGAGATCTATTTCCACTTCACACTGATACCAAAACTAAAGACATCATAAGAAAGAAATACTATAACCCAGTATTCTTGATGAAGACAGATGTGGCAGCATTGACAACTCTTGACTTCTGTACATCTGTATAAGGATGGTTGTATGGGAAACACCAGGTCTGTTGCCAAATCGTGCAATAATGTGACACTCTTGGTCCAAGGCCAGAATGGCCTAGAAATGTCTGACTATAGGTAAGTGCTGCCATAGATGACCCCATGCAGCTGCTGCCTCTGTTGTTTCCAGTTTCACTGGCACCAGAACTCAGCTTCTTTGGCTCTCCAATGTGAACTGAATACTAGAGTCTCTCCAGGAACATTCCAGGTAACAGCTTGAACTGCTGAGACACCCTGTCCCACAGATTGTGCAGTGATTAGAGTCTCTGCTTCTCCTGTGTAAGAATAATCACCTAATCTATAATAACTTTTAATATACATTCCTTCTCATGGTTCTATTCCACTAAAAAATCCTTATTCATGAAAAGGTAAGGCCTAATTTCAACTAATAAACTCTTTAGATTTCAATTATACCTCATATCACTATTTTTAGATGTTTATAATTGAAACTGTCTTAGGGAATCAGTTAGTGTTCCCATTGCTATTGAAAGACACCAAGACCAAGGCAACTCTTATGAAGGCATTCAATGGGGGCTGGCTTACAGTTTCAGAGGTTCAGTCTGTTATCATCATGGCAGGAAGCATGGCAACATGCAGGCAGACATAGAGCCAGAGAAGGAGCTGAGAGTGCTGCATCTTGATCTAACTGCAGACAAGAGAAACTAACTCTTCTACACTGGGTGGAGCCTCAAAGCCCACCCACACAGCACTTCCTCCAACAAGGTCACACCTCCCAATAGAGCCACTTAAAATGGGCCAAGTATATTCAAACCACAACATATGCTTTCATTATTGTTCATTAAAGGAAAACACATAGTTGGAGCTGGCTTACAATTTCAGCTGGTTCAGTCTGTTACCAACATAAAGGGAGGCATGACTGAGTCTATACAGATATGGTGATGGAGGAGCTAAGATTCCTACATCTTGATCAAAAGGCAGCAAAGAGGAGACTCCTCTCTTAAGATAGCCAGGAAGGAACAAACAGCCACAAACTGGGTGGAACCTGAGCTTAGGAGCCCTCAAAGCCTACTCCCACAGTGATGTACCTCCTCCAACAAAGGCACATCTACTCCTACAAGGCCATACTTCCTAATAGTTCTACTCGCTAGGGCCAAGAAGTAAAACACATGAATATATGGAAGCCAAACCTATTCAATCCACCACAAAAAACTAGCCACTAATACATATATGTTATAATGCATGACTTTCAAAGTAGTGGGTTTGGGTGGGAGGAATAGGAAGAAAAAACAGAGAGGTAATTTTCCTGAATGGAAAGAAAAATATTTCAATAGAGAAAATAATTGCCTTAAATGTCTCAGGTGGGACATGTCAAGAGTGAGTGGGTCTTGCTTTATTTTCTATCATTACATCATAATGAAAATATTTTTGCAAGTATGCTTCCATACATTTGTAATCACAGGAATTGGGAGGTCAGCCTAGGCTATACAGTGATTGGAGAACTACCTTACAAACCAAATACTCATTTCAAAATAGCAAAGCAACAAAATAAGGTGAATAAATCTATTTTAATAGTTTTCCTGATATAAAGAGAACAGGCTTATATTTATCAATTAAGTACATATATATACCACAGGATCACAGGTGAGGAGAATACAACATCTGTCCCAACACTGGAAGTAACTGGAACCAAAGAAACCCAGACAAACAGAAACTCTACCAGAGTTCCTTCCAGTCTGCCCTGAGCAGACCTTGGGTACAAACTCTGCAGCCACTCCCATCACACCCAGGGGAAGCTCCACTCTCAGATGCTCTAACATGCCCAAGATTCCAAGAGCTTGGTCACAACAGGATCTCAGGGTCCCAGAGAGAGTTTGACGCCCAGGAGCTCTGACACACCCAGGATCTCAGGATCACTGGATCCCAGAATCACAGGATCACAGAGACAGGATCTGAGGAGGCCTGACACAACAAGGAGGACAAGCTCGAGTCAGATATAGCAAGGGCAGGTAGCACTAGAGGTAACCAGATGGCAGGGGCAAGCATAAAAACATAAACAACAGATACCAAGGTTATTTGTCATCATCAGAACCCAGTTCTCCCACCATAGCAAGTCCTGGATACACCATCACACTGGAAAAGCAAGATTCATATCTAAAGTCACTTCCCATGATGATGATACAGGACTTTAAGAAGGACATAAATAACTCCCAAAAAAGAAATACAGGAGAACACAGGTAACACCTAGAAGCCCTTAAAGAGGAAACAAAAACATCCCTTAAAGAATTACAGGAAAACACAATCAAACAAGCAGAGGAAATGAATGAAACCATCCAGGATCTAAAACTGGAACTAGAAACAATAGAGAAATCATAAAGGGAGACAACCATGGAGATAGAAAACCTAGGAAAGAGATTAGGAGTCATAGATACAAGCATCAACAACAGAATACAAGAGATAGAAGAAAGAATCTCAGGTGCAGAAGATAACATAGAAAACATAGATCCAACAGTCAAAGAAAATGCAAAAAGCAAAAAGCTCCTGAACCAAAATGTCTAGGAAATCCAGAATGCAATGTATAGAAGACAGTGAAGACTCCCAAGGACCAGTAAATATCTTCATCAAAATTATAGAAGAAAGTTTCCCTAACCTAAAGAAAGAGATGCCCATCAACATACAGGTGCCTACATAACTCCAAATAGACTGGACCAGAAAAGAAATTCCTCCTGTTACATAAAAATCAAAACACCAAATGCACTAAACAAAGAAAGAATACTAAAAGCAGTAAGGGAAAAAAGTCAAGTAACATATAAAGGCAGGCCTATCAGAATTACGGCAGATTTCTCACCAGAGACTATGAAAGCTAGAAGATCCTGGGCATATGTCATACAGACCCTACAAGAACACAAATGCCAGCCCAGACTACTATACCCAGCAAAACTCTCAATTACCATAGATGGAGAAAAGATATTCCATGACAAAACCAAATTTATACAATATCTTTCCACAAATCCAGCCCTACAAAGGATAATAGACAGAAAACACCAACATAAGGAGTAAAAGCTCACCTTAGAAGAAGCAAGAAAGTAATCTTTCAACAAACCCATACAAACATAATTCCACCTGTAACAACAAAAATAACAGGAAGCCCTGTCTGAGCTGGCAGGTCCCCTGAGAAGACCTTGATCGAAACCTCCACAGCCAGTCCCACAACATCCAGAAGAAGCTCCACTCCCAGGCACTCTAGCACTAGCCCATGATCAGAGGTGAGGATGACCCAACATCTGTCCCAATACCGGGAGTAACAGGGACCAGAAGGACCCAGGCATACATGAACACTGCCAGCCCAGTGGCTCATGTTCTTTCTGGTCTGTCTGGGCTGGTGTCCTAGGCAGACTTTGGGCGCAAACTCCGCAGCCAGTCCCAAAACACCCAGAGGAAGCTCCACTCCCAGGCATTCTAACATGCCCAGGATTCCAGGAACCCAGGATCCCAGGACCTTGGTCACACCAGGATCTCAGGGTCCCAAAGACAGCTTGACTCCCAGGAGCTCTGACACACTCAGGATCAGAGGATTCCAGAATCACAAGATCACAGAAACACAGAATCACAGGATCACAGAGAGAACTGAACTCTGAGTAGTACTGACACAACTAGGATCACAGGAAGGACAGGCTCTAGACAGATATATTAAGGGGAGGTAGCACTAGAGGCAACCAGATGGTGGGAGGCAAGTATAAATACATAAGCAACAAAAACCAAGGTGACATGGCATCATCAAAACCCAATTCTTCCACCATTGCATGTCCTGGACACACCATAACACCAGAAGAGCAAGATTCAGATCTAAAAATCACTTCTCATGATTATGATACAGGATTGTAAGAAGGACATAAATAACGCCCTTAAAGAAATACAGAACACAGGTAAACATCTAGAAGCCCTTAAAGAGGAAACACAAAAATTTCCTTAAAGTATTACAGGAAAAGACAATCAAACAGGTGAAGGAAATGAACAAAACCATCCAGAATCTAAAACTGGAACTAGAAACAATAAAGAAATCATAAAGGGAGACAAACCTGGAGTTTGAAAACCTAGGAAAGAAGTCAGGAGTCATAGGGACAGGCATCACCAACAGAATACAAGAAATAGAAGAGAGAATCTCAGGGGCAGAAGATACCATAGAAAACACTGACACAACAGTCAAAGAAAATGCAAAACGCAAAAAGTTTCTAACCAAAACATCCAGGAAATCCAGGACACAATGAGAAGAACAAACCTAAGGATAATAGGTATAAAAGAGAGTGAAGATTCCCAACATAAAGGGCCAGTAAATATCTTCAACAAAATTATAGAAGACAACTCTCCTAACCTAAAGAAAGATGCTTCTGAATATACAAGAAGCCTACAGAACTCCAAATAGACTATGTCTTGGTGTGTACCACATAATGGTCTTGAAATCATGCTTCTCCCATCTCAGCCTCTCTGTTATTAGGATTGTTTATTTGATGTTCTCATACTGTACTATGGTTTTCAGAACAGATTACATATTTCAAAATTATTTATACAGCCAAAAGAAATATAGACAATTAATTTGGAAGGTGGCTTGTAAGGGAACAACAAAGAATGAGACTGAATATTTTGCTTGATATTCATCATTATTGTATGATGGACCAGAAAAGAAATTCTCACATAATAATCAAAACACCAAATGCACTAAGCAAACAAAGAATTTTAAAAGCAGTAAGGAAAAGTCAAGTAACATATAAAGGTAGGCCTATCAGAATTACACCAGAATTCTCACCAGAGACTATGAAAACTAGAAGATCCTGGGCAGATGTCATACAGACCCTAAGAGAACACAAATGCTAGCCCAGGCTACTATATTCATCAAAACTCTCAATCACCCTACATGGAGAAAACAAGATATTCCATGACAAAACCAAATTTATATAATATCTTTCTTCAAATCCAGCCCTACAAAGGATAGTAGATGGAAAATACCAACAGAAGGAGTGAACTATACCCTAGAAAAAAAGACACCTCACATAAACCCACAGAACCATAATTCCACCTCTAACAAAAATAACAGGAAGTAACAATCACTTTTCCTTAATATCTCTTATTAAGAGAACTAATATTACCTAATCAATTGAAATTCAAATGTATGAAGAATTATAAATTTGTTGGCTGACATCCAGTGGTCTCTCTAATTTAGTAATAGGAGACATGGATCCAATAATGTACAATCCATACTTACTTTCTGCTTGTTTGTACATGATAGTGTCTTAGTGTGTACAATATAATGGTCTTGAAATCATGCTTCTCCTATCTCAGCCTCTCTGTTATTAGGATTGTTTATTTGATGTTCTTATACTATACTATGGTTTTCAGAACAGCTTACATATTTCAAAATTATTTATACATCCAAAAGAAATATAGACAATTAATTTAGGAGGTGGCTTGTAAGGGAACAACAAAGAGTGAGACTGAATGTTTTGCTTGATATTCATCATTATTGTATTAATTTTGAAGAAGAGGAACTTATAAGTTACCCTTCTTCTGTCTTCTTCTGAGATGAATGCTTTTCAAAATCACTACAGCCAGTGAACCAGAATCTTACCCTCACCTAATGTCTGTGCTATCCTCCAAGCAGAACCATTATTCATTGAAACAGTTAATGAATGACTTCATGGATAGACCATCTCAATACACACACCATTTTTTACATGAAAGTATTCCCTATTCCCTGTGGGCTGAGAATAATGACAATCACTCAAGTCAAGTAGCTTTGGCCATAACAGGAAATATGTCTCCAAACAATCGTGCCTACAATTCATTCCTTGATGCAGCAGAATTGTCAACCCTTAGCTTAGCTACTATGGAGGTAAAATCCTTTGGTGATGTGAGGGACATTGAAGTACAGCCTTTGTTAGCATCCAGAACCTGCCTGAGGCAGATATGTGGGCAGGTCCACAGACCTGTCACCAGGGCAACGGCCACCATATTCCCAGAATCCATTGGGTTCAGCTCCCACCTTTACCTGGACTGCTACATCACAACATATATATATATATATGGGTACTTTCCTCCATCTTTCTCTCTCTTTTCTTCTCTCTCTCCCCTCTCTCTTTCTGCGCTGCTACCCCCCTACCCCCTTCCAATTAAACCTCTTACACGTGGAACTGCCTGGGCCTGGTGTCTGCAGACGCTTCCTGCCGCAACTTAAACCCCATCATTTTGGTGCCGAGCCCCGGGAGCACGGCAGTTTGCGTCTGCCGACCGGCTCCTCACCCCCGGGGCAGACAGGGTACACGGCCACGTGGAGCAGCCGCTGGGACCCCGGCTGCCAGGTGGAGCGGCTCCTGCTGCCACCGCTGCTGAGCTCCCAGTACCCTGCGCAGGGAGCGCTCCCAGTACCCCATGCAGGGAGCGTTCCCAATACCACCACAGTGGCTGCCACCGCTGCTGGGCTCCCAGTACCCTGCGCAGGGAGCGCTCCTAGTACCCTGTGCAGGGAGCACTCCCAGTACCACTGTAGAGGCTGCTCTTCCGCGCGGAGAGCACCACTCACCTGGCGACTGCTCACCACTTCTTGCTAGAGACAACAGACACAACAAACATACAGCCAAGCACCGCTAGACTATGAACTCTTAACCAC
>NW_022196894.1:42660480-42662855 GCF_008632895.1 Mastomys coucha | reverse complement strand
CCCTTT
Organism: Mastomys coucha; assembly: GCF_008632895.1. Taxonomy (NCBI): domain Eukaryota; kingdom Metazoa; phylum Chordata; class Mammalia; order Rodentia; family Muridae; genus Mastomys; species Mastomys coucha. The sequence continues at coordinate 42,662,849 of NW_022196894.1, read as the reverse complement.
TTCTTTCCTTCTCTTTATAATATAAAAAAGGGAGGTATGTTAGCATCCAGAACCTGCCTGCGCATTATGTGGGCAGGTCCACAGACCTGTCGCCAGGGCAATGGCCACCATATTCCCAGAATCCATTGGGTTCAGCTCCCACCTTTACCTGGACTGCTACGTCACGACACATATATATATACATATATATATATATGTATATATATATATATATATATGGGTACCTTCCTCCATCTTTCTCTCTCTTTGGCTCTCTCCCCTCTTTCTTCCTGCGCTGCTACCCCCCTACCCCCTTCCAATTAAACCTCTTACAGGTGGAACTGCCTGGGCCTGGTGTCTGCAGACACTTCCTGCCGCAACTCAAACCCCATCAGCCTTATTACAGTGAAAAAATGCCAAATATTACCAGTATATATATTCCTAATACTTCCCTCCAAAGAAAATAGAAGTAAAATTTATATCATCCTATTACCATCCCTTTAGCATGTAAAGTACTCCAAGATCTCATACATACATATATAGTTCAAATACAATTGCTCTTTGATAAGTACATCAGAATGAATGTCAAAAATATACAATTTATAACATCCATAATACTGTTGTCCATGAGATGTCAGCACTCTTATAGCAATACCAGGAGTTGAAAATACTGTCATTACAAATGCTTTCTCTGTATCTCTCTCATAGACATGACAAAGATATGAATCCAGTTCCATTAAGTAGTAGAGTGAATATCATAACCTTAAGACATATCACCCAACTGGTTAATTAAAAATGGAAAGTATAAATGTGAAAGTAAGAATATAAAATATATAAGAATAAGAATATGGAGAAATGCACATTCAAACACAATTGGAGAAAATGTAAAATGACACAGTTTGACTGATCTATTAACAATAAAAACGCATTCCAACGGACAGGGCCATAACACTCTGCCACACATACTCCAGTGGAGTGTGCATGACAGCAGCCCACAGAGGCGAAAAGCTTCAAGGAAGTTAGCCTCTTGGAATTCTTTGGCATCTCCTAACATGGATGTGTTCCAGTTTTGTCTTTGTGATAATTGATGGAGAGTTTTGTGTGCTTTCTTTCTGTATTGTTTTATTATAGGAATAGAGGTGCCCCAAGCCAAACTAGATTAAATGTTGTTTCCTGGCCCCCAACAGTGTTCCAGCATCCTAATCAGTGTTGAGCTGTTGTCAGCTTGGAATTTCACAAGGATGCTACTTAATCAGACAGATTGTCTCCAGAGAAGGAGAAAGAGATCAGGCATTAGAGTTTACTGTCAACAAAGCTACACAGTCACTTATGGCAGACAACTTTACATATTAGAGGGAAGCTAGTGGGCTCCCCTGCCAAAGGAAGTCTGCCACAAATGCTCCCAGGAATCACTCCCAGGAGCTAAAGCAATGTATTCTTCATGAAAGGTTAGCAAGAATGAGACCCCTGGTGCATACTTCTGACAGCCCAGAACAATTATATAGTTGGGTATTTACTTAGAGCTGGTAAGGTGGCTCAGCAGGTAAGAGCACCAACTGCTCTTCTGAAGGAACCATTCTCACCTAGCTACTAAGATTGAGCTGACTTTGATGTGGCCACTGCCTGCCTGGTTCCTGTCAATTACCATGACTGATATTTTATCTAAATTTTTTTTTCTTCTGTATATGACTATAAAAGCTTGATGCTCACTTTGTGAAAATACACTCAGATCCAACACTCCCTTGTGACATGTGTGTCAATCCACCAACTTCTTGCCTACCTGTACCAGGACCCTGATTTCTCCATGGGTTGAGGGACCTCCAAGGCTGGCCCGGCCTGTGGCAATACTCAAAGAAATTATCTCACAAGTGTACTCAAATAATGCAGATATTCACCACAAGAAACATTCCACATGGTATTATTTAATACCACACGCAACACAAAATCTAAATGCCCATCGAAGGGCCATGATTAATTAAATTACAATGTAATCATATAGGGGAATTTTATCTAGGTATTACAAAGAATGAGGTATGTATGCTGAGTATACTGATATAAAATTATCTCCAGTACTCACTTTATAAGCTTTTATAAACCCAGAACTCCAGTGTGTTTTGAACAAGGAGATGTCTTGACAAGCAGATGTGTCCAAATATACATATTTGTAAATAAACATATAATTGCACACACATACCATACTCAGTCATATACACACAAATTTCTTTGGAAGAATTCACATGAAATACTTTAGTGATGATTGTTCCTTCTGCAGTTATTTATTGAGGAAACTCAATTTTCATCATACTCTATTGCACAATTTGTTATTTTACCATAACTGTACTGGCTGGTTTTGTGTGTCAACTTGACACAGGCTGGAGTTATCACAGAGA
>NW_022196894.1:42655587-42659689 GCF_008632895.1 Mastomys coucha | reverse complement strand
CTAATAATGTTTATAAGTGTGTCTCTCATTCAGAAGATCAAGGCTTTGTTCTAATAATCTATCACAAATATTTGTTGATTATTTATATTTTATGTGAGATGGTTGTTGGGTGAATGTAGACACGTACAGGAATGAGGTGATATAAGAAGTATTTTAAAGAATGAGTCAAAGAAAATAAGAAGCTGGTCTTAGGAGACTAAGGAATGGTTGCTTTAAGCTTAGAAAAGAGAAAAATTATAGAGGTGTTTCAATGGGGATGTAGAAAATTAGACACAGTTGCATGGAGAAGGGAACATCTACTGGATTTCTTCAGAGATTACAATCCAAATATGGCAAAATTGTTAAGATACAGTTTATCAGATGAAACCATAGGTTGAAAAATTAAATAGATGGATAGATAGACTTTTATATATTGAATTTTCTCTTTGTTATAGTAGTTGCAAATCAGTATATTCCATTCATTTCAGGTAATTTCTGATTTATTGGGATGTTCATATTAATTAATCAAAAATTTTTGATACTGTAACTGTTTTTAAGATACATCCATTTGATAGGTATTTAGCAAAATAAGTATGTCTGGCTACTAACTGCAATATCAGAATTGTTTTGTGTTCAACAAAACATGAATACTGATGCAAATTACAGATTATTCTGCTAGATTTAAGACCATGTGGCTTTAAAGTTTGCAAATATTCATTAATTTATCTTACCTCCTCAACAGCTGGAGTAGCTTCCAACTTTGGCAATTTACATTTTCTAAAAAAGCAAAACAAAACAAAGCAATCTGGGGTGACTGAAGGCAACATCATTGTTTACAATAAACAGTTATAGTATCAAAAATGTTCTAATTATTAATATGTAAGGCTCAGTAAATCTGAAATGAACTATCAGAAATGAGTGAAATACCCCACTTTCAGTTATTATAATAAAGAATTCTGGTTCTTAGGCAAAAAAAGAAAACCATCAAGATAGGGGCTTGATGCAATAAAAATTACATGATGCCATCTCTTTGTTATATAGAAAGAAATATTGTAGTTATTTCCTCAAATTAAAGATATTAGCATGTCCTAGTTCTCAGCACTAATTGGCTTAATTCACAGTGCTTGGCCATCTGAGCACCTCACTAAACATGGTCATCATGCAAGGTAATCCCCTTCTAATATGGCATGTGTCCTTTTTGCTTATAAGAACATTGTTGTTCCTCCCTAAGGTAACAGTCAGTCCATCATCAGTCAGTCCCACATTTCTCACCCTTTTGTAATCCAATAAGGTTAAAGAAAATTTTCATTACTTAATACCTCAAGCCACTGGTTTTCAAAAGACAAATGCATCCTATGATAATCAAAATGATAATAGATGGTCTGATGTACAAAATATATGGTTGTAATAATTGGTTACCTGTAATGATAGACAGAAAATTTTTATGGTTCAAATGTGATACATTTACATAATAATATACATTTCATTGATAAAATGAAGCTGGAATTCATGTCTGGTACTGAAACATGATCAAAAGCAGGTGGCCAGAAAGATCATGAGTTACAGGGAAGAAAGGGTGCAGGTCTTCTACTTTTTTTTTTTCACTAAATGGACACACTGCCCATTGTCTTCTAAACATTTTTTTACACTCATAATTTAATGCTGCTTTCAGACCGGGTCAGAAAAATTATTTTCAGTGACCAATGGCTAATGCAGGGACCAATAAATACTCAAGTTTCTGAGAATAAATGGTTGTTGAATGGAATGTTCAGCATTAAATGTTGTATCTCTAGCACCCCACCTAGTTTCAAGGAACACAGAGGAAGAGTGGCAAAAAGAATGTAAGAACCAGAGGATAAGAAGGACTGTTGTAAAACCCAATCCTCCTGGCATAAAATAGGTGTTGAACTCAAATCAGCAGGTACAAGACTGGACCTGACAACTTTCCACCATTCATGGGAGAATGGATCATAGGTTGTCCTTGTTCAATTACATAATTCCCCATATATACTCATGTAAGCAACTTGACATAAAAAATGTGACACACACACCAACAATGAAAAAAAAACAAAACATACACAGAATGCACATCTATACATAACACACACATGCATATGAAGAAGAAAATGGGCCATGTTGATAAGAAGCTCAATGGGTGAATTTGCTTCTTTTTGTTCTAGTGCCTTCAGGTATGCTGTCAAATTGCTGATGTATGCTCTCTCCATTTTCTTTTTGGAGGTACTTAAAGCTAAGAGTATTCCTCTTAGTACTGCTTTCATTGTGTCCCATAAGTCTGGGTATGTTGTGGCTTCATTTTTATTAAACTCTAGAAAGTCGTTAATTTCTTTCTTTATTCCTTCCTTGACCAAGTTATCATTAAGTAGAGTGTTGTTAAGCTTTCACATGTATGTGGACATTCTATTGTTTACATTGTTATTGAGGAACAGCCTTAGTCCATGGTGATCTGATAGGATATAAGGAATTATTTCAATCTTCTTGTATCTGTTGAGGCCTGATTTGTGACCAATTATATGGTCAACTTTGGAGAAGGTACCATGAGGTGCTGAGAAGAAGGTATATCCTTTTGTTTTAGGATAAAAAGTTCTATAGATATCTGTTAAATCCATCTGTTTCATAACTTCTGCTAGTCTCACTGTGTCCTTGTTTAGTTTCTGTTTCCATGATCTATCCATTGCAGAGAGTGGAGTGTTGAAATCTCCCACTACAATTATGTGTGGTGTAATGTGTGCTTTGAGCTTTAGTAAAGTTTCTTTTATGAATGTAGATGCTCTTGCATTTGGAGCATAGAGTTTCAGAATTGAGAGTTCATCTTGGTAGATCATAACTTTGATGAATATGAAATGTTCCTAATTAACAAGATCAGAAATGAAAGGGAGACATAATAACAGACACTGAGGAAATCCAAAATATCATGAGATCCTACTACAAGAGCCTATACTCAACAAAACTGGAAAACCTAGATGAAATGGACAATTTTCTAGACAGATACCGGGTACCAAAGTTAAATCAAGATCAGATCAACAATCTAAACAGTCCCATATCTGCTAATGAAATAGAAACACTCATTAATAGTCTCCCAACCAAAAAAAGCCCAGAACCAGATGGGTTTAGTGCAGAGTTTTATCAAACCTTCAAAGAAGACCTAATACCAATACTCCTCAGACTATTCAACAAAATAGAAACTGAAAGGTACTCTACCCAATTCGTTCTATGAAGCCACAATTACTCTTATACCTAAACCACAAAAAGACATAATGAAGAAAGAAAACTTCAGACCAATTTCCCTTATGAATATAGATGCAAAAATACTCAATAAAATTCTTGCAAACCAAACCAAAGAATACATCAAAACGGTCATCCACCATGATCAGGTAGGCTTCATCCCAGGGATGCAGGGATAGTTCAATATACGGGAATCCATCAAGGTAATCCACTACATAAACAAACTCAAGGGAAAAAAATATATGATCATCTCACTAGATGCTGAGAAAGCATTTCACAAAATCCAACATGCTTTCATGATAAAAGTCTAGGAAAGATCAGGAATTCAAGGCTCATATTTGAACATAGTAAAAACAATATAAAGATAACCTGTAGCCAACATCAAACTAAATGGAGAGAAACTTGAAGCAATCCCACTAAAATCAGAGACTAGACAAGGCTGCCCACTCTCTCCTTACCTATTTAATATTGTACTTGAAATCCTAGCCAGAGCAATTAGGCAACAAAAGGAGATCAAAGGGATACAAATTGGAAAGGAGGAAGTCAAATTATCACTATTTGCTGATGATATGATAGCATACTTAAGTGACCCCAAAAATTCCACCAGAGAGCTCCTAAACCTGATAAACAACTTCAGCAAAGTAGCTGGATATAAAATTAACTCAAGCAAATCAAAGGCCTTCCTATTCACAAAGGATAAACAGGCGGAGAAAGAAATTAGGGAAGCAACACCCTTCACAATAGTTACAAATAATACAAAATACTTCGGTGTAACTCTAACTAAGCAAGTAAAAGATCTGTTTGAAAAGAATTTCAAGTCTCTGAAGAAGGAAATTGAAGAAGTCTCAGAAGATGGAAAGATCTCCCATGCTCATGGATT
>NW_022196894.1:42653016-42655115 GCF_008632895.1 Mastomys coucha | reverse complement strand
TTGAGCAAATAGGCACAGGGGAAATTTTCCTGAAGAGAACACCAATAGCTTCTGCTCTAAGATCAAGAGCTGACAAATGGGACCTCATAAAGTTGCAAAGCTTCTGTAAAGCAAAAGACACTGTTAATGGGACAAAACGGCAACCAACAAATTTGGAAAAGATCTTTACCAACCCTATATCTGATAGAGGGCTAATATCCAATGTATACAAAGAACTCAAGAAGTTAAACTCCAGAGAACCAAATAACCCTATTAAAAAATAGGGAACAGAGCTAAACAAAGAATTCTCAACTGATGAATATCGAATGGCTGAGAAGCACCTAAAGAAATGTTCAACATCCTTAGTCATCAGGGAAATGCAAATCAAAACAACCCTGAGATTTCCACCTCACACCAGTCAGAATGGCTAGGATAAAAAACTCAGGTGACAGCAGATGCTGAAGAGGTTGTGGAGAAGAGGAACATTACTTCATTGCTGGTGGGATTGCAAATTGGTACAACCGCTCTGGAAATCAGTTTGGCGGCTCCTCTGGAAATTGGACATAGTACTACCAGAGGACCCAGCTATACCACTCCTGGACATATATCCAGAAGATGCTCCAACACATAATAAGGACATATGTTCCACCATGTTCATAGCAGCCTTAGTTATAATAGCCAGAAACTGGAAACAACTCAGATGTCCCTCAAATGAGGAAAGGATACAGAAAATGTGGTACATCTACACAATGGAGTACTATTCAGCTATTAAAAACAATAAATTTATGAAATTCTTAGGGAAATAAATGGATCTGGAGAATACCATACTGAGTGAGGTAACCCAATCACAAAAGAACACACATGGTGAGCACTCTCTGATAAGTGGATATTAGCCCAGAAGATCTGAATACACAAAGTACAATCCACAAACCACAAGAAACTCAAGAAGGAAGACCAAAATGTGGATACTTCATTCCTCCTTAAAAGAGGGAACAAAATACGCATAGAAGGAGTTTCAGAGACTACTATGGAGTAGAGACTGAAGAAAGGACAATCCAGAGACTGCTCCACCTGGGAATCCTTCCCAAACTCAATCATCAAACCCAGACACTATTGTGAATGCCAGGAAGTGCTAGCTGACAGGAGCCTGATATAGCTGTCTCCTGAGAGGCTCTGCCAGTGACCAACTAATTGAGAAGTAGAGACTCACAGCCATCCATTGGACTGAGTACATGATCCACAATGAAGGAGCTAGAGAAAGGACTGAAGGAGCTGAAGGGTTTGCAGCCCCTTGGGACAAATGACAATATGAACTAACTAGTAACCTCAGAGCTTCCAGGGATTAAACCACCTACCAAAGATTACACATGGTGGGACTCATGGCTCCAGCTGCATATGTAGCAGAGGATGGCCAAGTCGATCATCAATGGGAGGAGAGGCCCTTGGCTTTGTGAAAGTTCTATGCTCCAATGTAGGGGAATCCCAGGGCCAGGAAGCAGGAGAGGTTGTGGTGTCCAGCAGGGGGAGGGAACAGGGGATTGTTTTTGGTTTTTTGTTTTGTTTTCTTTTTATTTTATTTTTCTTTTTTCAGAGGGGAAACTGGAAAAGGAGATATTGTATGAAATAAAAATTTAAAAATATCTAATAAAAAATGTGTCTCAGAACCTTCAGAGACTAACTAAACATCTTTCTTTTTCTTCAAAAAAGGAAAAGAAAGCAAGAGATCTCTTTGGGAGAAGAAAAAATGATTCAGGCAGTTCTGTTGCTTGCTGTCTTTGCAGAGTGCTAAGAATTCTATTTCCTCGGAAAGATAGAAGTGACTGGCAGAGTATCCAGTAACTCAGAACATTTCATATATGTGTGTATATAAATTCATATTACTCAGATTTGTACAGCACCTGTAGCTCAGCAGGTAAAAGCACATGCTGCCAAAACTGAGGACTAAATTTCTATCCCATGCGGTATAAGGACATGCTGTTCTCTGGCCCCTGCTTGCTTACTATGGCACATGCACAGACCTACACACAGACAAGCACATGCACATGCACGCACACATACGTGCACACACACACACACACACACATATATAGGCATATATATGCATATATATATATATATAT
>NW_022196894.1:42645944-42653006 GCF_008632895.1 Mastomys coucha | reverse complement strand
TATATATATATATATATATATATATATACAAATACTAAAGAAAAAAATTAAAGAAGGTAATCACCACCTCTACGCAGATCTATGAGCAGAGTCTGGTTACCAGTCAAATGAGAGACAGGCAGCAGATAAAGGCAGATCATGAAGTCAAGGCTAAAGAGAGATCTTATCTCAGAAGACGAAAAAGATGGAGTAGAAAAAAAAAGTGGGAGAGGGCGGGGTGGCAGGCATGGGGAAGTGGGAGGCAACAGGGGTTTGTTTCTGTTGTTTTTGTTTGTTTCTTTGTTTTTTGGAGAGGAAACTGGGAATGGAGAAATTTACATGTAAATAAAGAAAATATCTAAAATAAAAAAAAAAACAGAGAAAAAAACAGAGAAAAAGGAAAGAGAAAGGAAAAGCAGATAGACAGGGCTATACATAGCTGAGCAGATAAAAGCACATGCTGCCAAACCTCAGGACCAAATTTCTATCCCGTATAGTAGAAAGACATGTTGTTCTCTGGCCGCTACATACTTATTATGGCACATGCACACACACACACACACACACACACACACATACACACATATACATATATATATGTACATATGTATATGTATATATGTATACATATGTATATATGTAAACACACACATACTAAAGGCAAAAAAGAAAATTAAAGGAGGTACTCACCACCTCTACTCAGATCTATGGACAGAGTCTGGTTAACAGTCAAATGAGAGACAAAGCAGGACACAGCAGACACATTGTTCTGCTCCCAGTGGCACGTGCTCCTGACTGTCACTGTGCCATTGCTGTGTGATTCATCCTGAGTGACACAATCCCCATCTGGAGTCCAAGAGATCTGCGCAGCAGGCTTGCCTGCAACTGCCTCACAAACTGCAGTTCTATTTTTCCCTGGAAAGTAGGTTACCTCAGGGGGCACTGGAGAGACGGATAGGAAATAAAGATTCAGTCTTGTCACAAATTACAAGGACATTTTTTTCTAACTAAAATTGGTGACCTGAAATAGCACAATATGTGACATTGTCACTTACCCAGCACTTGGAGGTCATAGGCTTTTTGGAAATTTCCTTCAGGTGTTGCTATCTCACATGAGTAATTCCCCTCATGCTGGAGGGCCACTGCACTGATCTGAAGGTCAGGACTGAGGTCAGGTGTGAAGACCCAGGTGATGTTCCTGCCCAAGCAGTTGGTTTCATTGGTCTCCATTATGTCTACTTTGTAGGATATTATGCAGGAAGGCTGGCCTCTGGGTATTATCGTCCATGTTATTAATAGTGCTTTTTTTGGTGGAATTGAAGGGCAGCAGAGCAGAGCCTTTGTACCCATCTGTACAGACACCATAGTGTTAACTGGATACACACACACACACACACACACACACAGAGAGAGAGAGAGAGAGAGAGAGAGAGAGAGAGAGAAAGAATGAGAAAAGGAGACCTTGTGAGTGAAGTCTATCCACAGTAACTTATACGAAATTACACTAGAACAATGCTTGACTAATGAAAGTATTACAGCAATAGTAGGTTTGTCTCACATATCTTTGTTTTGGTATGTTCAATGTGTCAGAATTAAATATGCTATTCATCTTCTAAAGTAAAGGTTCGGGTATGTGGGCTATGCACATCTTGCACATAAATCCTCACATTGCTTGTACACTGACATAAATCATCAATGATGGATACAAGTTTGCTGAGTGGTAATTACATGAGAAAACTATCTGTCACTATCACTTTTGACAAAAGTCAGTAATGCTATTGCTTTAACAGGAGCAGAACTTGATGGGAATTGGCTGTGCCTATGATAAACATTGCATTAACTATTCCTACTGTCTTATATCTATGTCACGTGCCACTTTGGGGAACTCAAGTCCTCACAAGTCACATCCAAACAAAGATCACCTAATCAAGCAAAGAGAAAAATTCTACAACACAGACCTGGAAGGGTGATAATGCCACAGTCTTTCCATCACTCCCTCTAAGGTGGCAAAGGTTGAGAGGCAAGTGTTCAGGGACCCTCACACCATAACACTACATCACCAGACGCTGCTACTCATCCTCAATCTGTCCAGCAGCCAAGGCGTTAGTCACTGTTCCTAAGCCAGGTCAACTCTCCATTCCCACAAGATAAGCAAGAATTTTACCTTCTGGCACAGGAGATGAATTGTTCTGTATTGATTGGTTCTTATCAGTGCAGCATGACTCTAGAAAAAATTTAAATACAAATGCTTAAATATTTAAATGATTGTAAGCAGGAATTCAAACTTTTATCATCACTGATATGTCAAAATCTTGAAAATTGCATTTGTAAGATATTAACCAGTTTTTCCCATTCATGAGTAACTTTATTTTGCCAAATACTATAGAGTAGCCCTGCCTTCCTTCTTCCAGCTCCTGGTCAGGTCCAGTGTAGGCAAACCACATAAGCTGACTTCATTAAACTCTTTCTTCAGATGTCATCCCCTAATTAAAGCCATGTGATCCTAGGCACCCTGCACCTATATAGTAGATTTGCAGCTTGATCTTCATGCAGGTCCCTCAACAACTGGAGCAGAGCTGTCCCTGAATTTCTTACCTGCCTGTGGATCCAAGCCTCATAACTGGTCTTCATTGTCTGGCCTCAGTGAGAGACGATGCACCTAGTCCTTCAGTGACTGATGTGCAGGGGTTGGGGAGTGATACCCAGGGGCCTCCTCCTTCTCAGAGGAGAAGAGAAGGGGATTTAGGGGAGGAGGTGGAAGAGGGGGTACTGGAATGAAGGGGATGACATTGGGTGTAAAGAGAATAAATAATAAGATGAAATGTGAATAAATAAATCAATTAATTTAAAACAAAAGCCATTTGGTCCAATAATGAACACTTCCCACAGATGGAGAAACAGAGCCATTCTCAAAATCTATAGAATCAGAGTCACAAAGAGTTCATCCTCTTGCCTCCTTCCAGCTGCTCCACCTTGGGACTGAACAGCAGAAATGAAGCAGAGCAGGGCAGGAGAAGGATGAGTGCCCTTTCCTCTTTCCATTCCTTCCTTGAGTTCTGTAGAACTGTTCACAATAATAATGGTCCCAAACCAGGCATGGTTGCACAGAGAATGGAGACAGGAGAATCATGATGTCAGTGGAGCTGGCCATATCGTGAATTTGGGGCCAACCTGGACTACATACACTGCTGTATAAGAAAAAAATCATCATAATCATCTCCTGAAACGTTGACCTATAATAGTTCCATGCTTTCCACGCAACAATTAAAGACACAGGAAAGGAAGAGTAGACTTGTTTGTTATCCTGAGCTACCTATACTACTATGAAGTGCTAGTGTGTTTTTCATAGTAAAATTGGACTAACTATAAATGTATATTTCAAACAAAAGCAAAATAACGCCTATACTAAATGTCAGAAGACACCATACAAGTACAGAAAATCTCCAATTAAGAACAAAAAGGATAAAACAACAACAAAAGTCTGTCATTAGCTGGGCAGTGGTGGAGCACACTTTTAGTCCCAGCACTTGGGAGGCAGAGGCAGGTGGATTTCTGAATTCGGGGCTAGCCTGGTCTATAGAGTGAGTTTCAGGACAGCCAGGGGTATATAGAGAAACCTTGTATCAAATGCAAAAAAAAAAAAAACAAAAAAAAAATCTGTCATTACCTGGAAAGAGAGTTGAATCAGAAGACATGCTACTAAGCAGACTATGCCAGGTACAGTGAGGTGAGTGACCTATGGTATTGCATGTGAAAGCAAAAGGAACCCAAAACCGGGAAGCAGAGTGGATTTAATTAAGTCAAGAAGTTTATGTACAGCAAAGGAAAGAACTGAGTGAAAAAACAGCCTACAGAATGGGAGAGAAATCTTTACTAACTATATATCTAATAGCTGACAAATAAACAGAATATACAAAAGATTCAATAAAGTAACAAAATCAAAGAGCCCAATTAACAAATAAGTGCAGATGTGTGGACACAGGGATATACTGTGGGACACACTGGGACATACTAGAGCCTCCAAATGAAATACTTATTTATTTACTTATTTATTTATTTATTTAGCCCATCCAAAATGAACTGCTTTCTTTAGCTATTGCTGTTGCTATTCTTGGTTGTGGTGGTGGTGGTGATGGTCGTGGTGATTTGTGTGTTTGTCTGGCCTTGATGGTGGGGGAGGGTGCTAGGGCAAAGGGAGAATACAAGGGGACAGAGAGGTGAGGAGGCTGGGGTGCATGATGTGAGACTCACAATTAACAACAAATTTTTTTAAAGAAATGTACATTAACTTCCATCGTAATAGCCAAAATTTGGAAATGAACAAGAGATTCTTCAATAAACAAATAGCTAAGTACATTATATTATATAAAGAAATGGCAATATCACTTGGTGCTTGAAAAAAATAAGCTATCAGAGTTAAGGATGTAGATAGAGTGCTTGCCTACTATAATCAAAGCCCTAAGTTCATCTCCAGCCCTTCATGGAACTGGACATGGTAAACTACATATGTAATTCCAGAAATCAGTTGGTTAGAAGTGCAAAGAACAGAAGTTTATCAAATTATTAGCCAAACAAGTTCAGAATTTATAAAAAGAATGCTACAATAGGACTAGTGGGATTTGTCTCACGGATGCAAGACTGGCTCAACATTCAGAGACCCATCATACAAACAGGCTAAGGGGGAAAGGCATTATCAGAAGATGCTAAAGAAGCATTTGGCACACTCTCACAGTCAACAATGAAGACCTCTCAGTAAACTATTCAGTCACATTAGAAAAACAGGTTTGAAAACTAGAAAAAATATTTGAATAAATACATTACAAGAATAATGGTACTCAAATGGCCAGTAGATACATGGTAAAGATTAATAATTCTACAGGAATGACAATCAAAAACCCAATAAAATAATCACTACTTCCTACAAGCATAAACAAATTAAAATGACATATGGAGTGTTGTTAGTGTCAACTTTGTCAACCTACACAGATCTGTGTCTGTAAGACCTGGGATTTAAATACTGAAAGGCTGAGAAGCACCTAAAGAAATGTTCAACATCCTTAGTCAGTCAGCAGGGAAATGCAAATCAAAACAGCCCTGAGATTCCACCTCACACCAGTCAGAATGGCTAGGATAAAAAAACTCAGGTGACAACAGATGCTGGAGAGGTTGTAGAGAAAGAGGAACACTCCTTCATTGCTAGTGGGATTGCAAGCTGGTACAGCCACTCTGGAAGTCAGTTTGGCAGTTCCTCCCTTAATTGGGCATAGTACTACCAGAGGACCCAGCTATATCACTCCTGGGCATATACCCAGAAGATGCTCCAACATGTAGTAAGGACACATGCTCCACCATGTTCATAGCAACCTTATTTATAATAGCCAGAAACTGGAAACAACCCAGATGTCCCTCAATAGAGGAGTAGATACAGAAATTGTGGTACATCTACACAATGGGGTACTATTCAGCTATTAAAAACAATGAATTTATTAAATTCTTAAGGAATAGGATGGATCTGAAGAATATCATCCTGAGTGGGGTAACCCAATCACAAAAGAACACACATGGCATGCACTCTCTGATAAGAGATTATTAGCCCAGAACTTCGGAATACCCCACACACCACAGGAAACAGAAGAAGAAGGAAGACCAAAATGTGGACATTTCATTCCTTCTTAAAAGGGGGAACAAAGTACCCATGGAAGGAGTTGCAGAGACTAACTATAGAGCAGAGACTGAAGGAAGGACAATCCAGCAGATATAGCCGTCTCCTGAGAGGCTCTGACAGTACCTAACTAATATAGAAGTAGAGGCTCACAGCATCCATTGAACTGAGTACAGGGTCCCCAATGAAGGAGTTAGAGAAAGAACCAAAGGAGCTGAAGGATTTGCAGCCCCTTAGGATGAACAATATGAACTAACTAGTACCCTCAGAGCTTCCAGGGACTCAACCACCAACCAAGGAGTACACATGATGGGACTGATTGCTCTGGCAGCATGTGTATAGTAGAGGATTGCAAAGTCGGTCATCAATGGGAGGAGAGGCCCTTGGCCCTGTAAAGGTTCTGTGCCCCACTGTAGGGGAATACCAGAGCCAATAAGTGGGAGAGAGTGGGGTGGCAAGCAGGGGGAGGAGGGAGGCAACAGGGGTTTGTTTTTGTTGTTTTTTTGTTTTGTTTTGTTTTGGGGGGGAGGGGAACTGGGAAAGGAGAAATCATATGACATGTAAATAAAGAAAATACCTAATTAAAAAAACATTCAGAGGACAGAAACAGACTACCTTCCAAATGCAGTTGGTTTTGTTTCAATTTTACATGGGAAATAAAATGTCTTCTTACACACATACACACAAAACCCAATAAAATAATCACTACCTTCCTACAATCACAATCAAAATTAAAAAGACATATGGAGTGTTGGTAGTGTCAACTTTGTCAACCTACACAGATCTTTGTCCGTAAAACCTGGGATTTGAAGGCCTTAAAGAATGGGGCAGACTACAGTCTAATGCTGAACACAATCTTACTTCAGTTTAGTATTCTTTTATACATAGTATATAAAGAAAGCAATGATCCAAGGAAGGTAGTTTGAGTTCAGGAAAACATGATCAGAAAAACATAAATAGCCCCACTCATCTTCCCTGGTCTCTGAGGCCTGTGGGCCAAGCCAAGATGCCCTGAGCAGCCTGCCATTCCAGAGAGACTTCGTTTCTCCTGCTACCTCTCTACCCACTTTCATCAGACATGATGAACCATACAGAACTGCTGGTCTGGAACCACAAAGCCCAAGGAAATCCATCAGAGACCTGCCAGATCAGGGCCATCAAGATTCATGGCTAGATAGTCATGAGAATGAATGGAAATCTACAACTCATGGGGGTGAAGAGGTACGAGGCATTTCTAAGACAAAACCAAGAACTAGAATGAGGAAGGTTCTCAAGAATCAATGGGGTGACCGTAGCTGTGACTCACTATACTGGGGATATGGAAGCTGTAAAGGTCACCTCCTGTAGCCAGATATGATCTCCAGTAGAATGATTGATGCACCAACCCACTCATAAAACTTTCAGCCCCAAATTTATCCTGT
>NW_022196894.1:42625561-42628956 GCF_008632895.1 Mastomys coucha | reverse complement strand
TGAATACTGGGCTCCCGGTTCTGGCTTTAATCTCTTGAGCTGGCTCCAGACCCCTGGTGAGCCGAGCCAAGTTGCTGTCTCGAGCGTAAATTGAGACCCCTCAAATGTAGTCAGCAGGACCATCACAAAAGGCAAATGCAAGAATCTTACCAACAGAAAGCAAGACTATTTGGCTTCAACAGAACCTAGTACTCCCACCACAGCAAGTCCTGGATATCCCAAAACACCAGAAAAGCAAGATTTGGATCTAAAATCATATCTCACAATGGTGCTAGAGGAATTTAAGAAGGACATGAATAATTCCCTTAAAGAAATACAGAAGAACACAGGTAAAGAGGTACAAGCCCTTAAAGAGGGAAAAAAAAAATCCCATAAAGAATTACAGGAGATCACAAGTAAACAAGTAGAAGCCCTGAAAGAGGAAACACAAAAATCCCTTAAGGAATTACAGGAAAACACAAACAGGTGAAGGAATTGAGCAAAAACTATCCAGGACCTAAAAATGGAAGTAGAAACAAGTAAGAAATCACAAAGAGAGATAACTCTAGAGTTAGAAATCTTAGAAAAGAAGTCAGAAAACATAAATGCAAGCATCACCAACAGAATACAAGAGCTAGAAGAGAGAATATCAGGTGCAGAAGATACCATAGAAAACGTCAACACAACAGTCAAAGAAAATGCAAAATGCAAAGTTTCTAAACCAAAACATCCGGGAAATCCAGCACACAATGAGAAGACCAAATCTAAGGATAATAGGTATAGAAGAGAGTGAAGACCTCCAACTTAAAGGGCCAGTAAATATCTTCAACAAAATTATAGAAGAAAACTTCCCTAGCCTAAAGAGATGCCCATGAACATACAAGAAGCCTATAGAACTCCAAATAGACTGGACCAGAATAGAAATTCCTCCCGCCACATAATCGTCAAAACACCAAATGCACAAAACAAAGAAAGAATACTAAAAGCAGTAAGGTAAAATGGTCAAGTAACATATAAAGGCAGGCCTATCAGAATTACACCAGAATTCTAACCAGAGACTATGAAAGCTAGAAGATCCTGGGCAAATGTCACACAGACCCTAAGAGAACACAAATGCCAGCCCAGACTACTATACCCAGCAAAGCTCTCAATCACCATAGATGGAAAAACCAAAGTATTCCATGACAAAACCAAATTCACATACTATATTTCCACAAGTCCAGACCTTCAAAGGGTAATAAATGGAAAACTCCAACACAAGAAAGGGAACTACTCTGAAAAAACAAAAATGTAATCTTCCAATAAAACTAAAAGAAGATAGCCACATGAACAGAATTCAAGCTCTAACAACAAAAATAACAGGAAGCAACAATTACTTTTCCTTAATATCTATTAATATCAATGAAATCAATTCCCCAATAAAAAAACATAGACTATCAGATTGGGTACATAAACAGGACCAAATATTTTGTTGCATACAGGAAACTTACCTGAGTGACAAAGACAGACACTACCTCAGAATAAAAGGCTGGAAAACAATTCTCCAAGCCAATGGCCCCATGAAAAAAGCTGGAGTACCCATTCTAATATCGAATAAAATCGACTTTCACCCTAAAGTGATCAAACAAGATAAGAAGGAACACTTCATATTCATCAAAGGTATGATCTATCAAGATGAATTCTAAATACTGAAACTCTATGCTCCAAATCAAAGGGCATCTATATTCGTAAAAGAAACTTTAATAAATCAAAGCACACATTGTACTACACACAATAATAGTGGGAGATATCAACACCCCACTCTCTGCAATGGACAGATCATGGAAACAGAAACTAAACAAGGACACAGTGAGACTAGCAGAAGTTATGAAACAGATGGATTTAACAGACATCTATAGAACTTTTTACCCTAAAACAAAAGGATATACCTTCTTCTAAGCACCTCATGGTAACTTCTCCAAACTTGACCATATAATTGGTCACAAATCAGGCCTAAACAGATACAAGAAGATTGAAATAATTCCTTGCATCCTATCAGATCACCATGGATTAAGGCTGCTCCTCAATAACAACATAAACAATAGAATGCCCACATACACGTGGAAGCTTAACAACATGTACTCAGTGATGACTTGGTCAAGGAAAAAATAAAGAAAGAAATTTAAAACTTTCTAGAGTTTAAGGAAAATGAAGCCACAACATACCCAAACTTATGGGACACAATGAAAGCAGTCCTAAGAAGAAAACTCAAGTTTTAAGTCCCTCCAAAAAGAAATGGGAGCACGCATACACCATCAATTTGACAGCACACCTGAAAGTGCTAGAACAAAAAGAGGAAAATTCATCCAAGAGGAGTCAAAGGCAGGAAATAATCAAACTCAGGGCTGAAATCAACCAAATAGAAACAAAAAGAACTATACAAAGAATCAACCAAAACAGGAGCAGGTTCTTTGAGAAAATCAACAAAATAGATAAACCATTAGCTAGACTAACTAGAGGCATAGAGACAGTATCCTTATTAACAAGGTCAGAAATGAAAAGGGAAACATAACAACAGACACTGAGGAAATCCAAAAAATCATGAGATCCTACTACAAAAGCCTATACTCAACAAAACTGGAAAACCTGGATGAAATGAACAATTTTCTAGACAGATACCAGGTACCAAAGTTAAATCAAGATCAGATCAACGATCTAAACAGTCCCATATCTGCTAATGAAATAGAAACACTCATTAAAAGTCTCCAACCAAACAAAGCCCAGGACCAGATGGGTTTAGTGCAGAGTTTTATCAAACCTTCAAAGATGACCTAATACCAATACTCCTCAGACTATTCAACAAAATAGAAACTGAAGGCACTCTACCCAATTTGTTCTATGAAGCCACAATTACTCTTATACCTAAACCACACAAAGACCCAACAAAGAAAGAAAACTTCAGACCAATTTCCCTTATGAATATCGATGCAAAAATACTTAATAAAATTCTTGCAAACTGAATCAAAGAACACAGCAATACGATCATCCACCAGGATCAAGTAAGCTTCATCCCAGGGATGCAGGGATGGTTCAATATGCAGAAATACATCAACGTAAATCACTATATAAACAAACTCAATTAAAAAAAACATATGACCATCTCACTAGATGCTGAGAAAGCATTTGACACAATCCAACATCCCTTCATGATAATAGTATTGGAAAGATCGGGAATTCAAGGCCCATACTTAAACATAGGAAAAGCAATATACAGAAAATCAGTAGCCAACATCAAACTAAATGGAGAGAAAGTTGAAGCAATCCCACTAAAATCAAGAACTAGACAAGGCTGCCCACTCTCTCCCAAATTATTCAATATTGTACTTGAAGTCCTAGCCAGAGCAATTAGACAACAAAAGGAGATAAAAGGGATACGA
>NW_022196894.1:42617218-42624863 GCF_008632895.1 Mastomys coucha | reverse complement strand
ATTTTCAACAGATGGTGCTGGCTCAACCGGCGGTTAACATGTAGAAAAATGCAAATCGATCCATTCCTATCTCCTTGCACAAAGATCAAGCCCAAGTGGATCAGGGACCTCCACATCAAACCAGATACACTGAAACTAATAGAAAAGAATGTGGGGAAGAACTTCCAGCACATAGGCACAGGGGAAAATTTCCTGAACAGAACACCAATAGCTCACGTTCTAAGATCAAGAAGTGACAAATGGGATCTCATAAAGCTGCAAAGCTTCTGTAAGGAAAAGACAATGTCAATAGGACAAAATGGCAACCAACAAATTGGGAAAAGATCTTTACCAACCCTATATCTGATAGAGGGCTAACATCCAATGCATACAAAGAACTCAAGAAGTTAGACTGCAGAGAACCAAATAACCCTATTTAAAAATGGGGTACAGAGCTAAACAAAGAATTCTCAATTGATGAGTACCGAATGGCTGAGAAGCACCTAAAGAAATGTTCAACATCCTTAGTCATCAGGGAAATGCAAATCAAAACAACACTGTGATTCCACCTCACACCAGTCAGATAGGCTAAGATAAAAAACTCAGGTGACAGCAGATGCTGAAGTGGTTGTGGAGAAAGAGGAAGACTCCTTCATTGCTGGTGAGATTGCAAGCCGGTAGAACCACTCTGGAAATCAGTTTGGCTGTTCCTCTGGAAATTGGACATAGTTCTACTGGAGGACCCAACTATACCACTCCTGGGTATATACCCAGAAGATGCTCCAACATGTAATAAGGACACATGCTCCACCATGTTCATAGCAGCCTTATTTATAATAGCCAGAACCTGGAAACAACCCAGATGTCCCTCAACAGAGGAGTGGATACAGAAATTGTGATACATCTATACAATGGAGTACTACTCAGCTATTAAAAACAATGAATTTATGAAATTGTTAGGGAAATGGAAGGATCTGGAGAATATTATCCTGAGTTGGGTAACCCAATCACGAAAGAATACACATGGTATACACTCTCTGATAAGTGGTTATTAGCCCAGAAGTTTGGAATACTGGAAGAACAACCTACAAACCACAAGAAACTCAAGAAGAAAGAAGACCAAAATGTGGACATTTCATTCCTTCTTAAAAGGGGGAACAAAATACTCATGGAAGGAGTTACAAAGACTAACTATGGAGCAGAGACTGAAGGAAGGACAAGCCAGCCTGATATAGCTATCTCCTGAGAGGCTCTGACAGTACCTGACTAATACAGATGTAGAGGCTCATAGCCATCCATTGGACTGAGTACAGGGTCCCCAATGAAGGAGTTAGAAAAAGGACCAAAGGAGCTGAAGGGTTTGCAACCCCTTAGGACGAAAAACAATATGAACTAAGTAGTAGTACCCTCAGAGCTCCCAGGGACTCAACTACCAACCAAGGACTATACATGGTGGGACTGATTGTTCTGGCTGCATGTGCATAGTAGAGGTTTGAAAAGTCGATCATCAATGGGAGGAGAGGCCCTTGGCCCTGTGAAGGTTCTCTGATCCAGTGTAGGGGAATGCCAGGGCCAATAAATGGGAGAGGGTGGGGTGGCAAGCAGGGGGAGGGGGGAAGCAACAGGGGTTTGTTCTTGTTGTTTTTGGTTTTTGGTTTTTGGTTTTTGGTTTTTTTGTTGTTGTTGTTTGGAGGAGAAACTGGGAAAGAAGAAATCATATGATATGTAAATAAAGAAAATACATAATTAAAAAAAGATTCTCTGACAATTATTGATTTGTACATACCTTTTGGTGTCTATATGCATCCATTTGGTAGGGTATATATAAATGGATACTATGAGGCTTTAAATAAATACTTCCTATAGAGGGTTAACTTGCCTGCCTGCCATCACCTTTTCATTTTAAAACATTTTCCAATACCAGAAAACGTGACCCATTTAAAATGAAGTCATTTCCTCTGCAGTTAGTTAAAATGAAACTATACAGTGGTGGAATATGTTGAGCCCTAGTCCAGTGTAACTGGCACCCATATGAAAAGAAGAATGGGCATTGCCATGCATCTAGAAAACGTTCATGGGAAGGCAAAAGCAAAGACAGGGGTGTGCTTCTTCCGCAAGCTAAGAAACAACAGAGATGTCCAGAAGCTAGAAAATTGTCAAGGACCAGCTTCTTCTTTCCTGCACTAAAAAATGTAGAGACTCTTGCAAGGACAAACCACAGCAGAGAGACACTGGGGGAGCTGAAATGCAGAACTTCACTAACAGCTCAAAGAAAGAGAAATCTGCTGTGCAGGACCACACAGCTGCACCAACAACAGGGAAACAGCACCTGGAGCTCTGGAGGACAGCAGATGTGTGCTAAGGAAGGGCAGGTAGGCCTCTGGGATTGTATAGTTTAAATAACCCCACATGTTATGTAAGGAGTGGCTCTCAAGTCATGGTTATCTGTAGGATGTTACTTTCCTCCTTTTCATTAAAAATAGACTTTGCCGGGTGGTGGTGACGGCACATTCCTTTGATTCCAGCACTCAGGAGAAAGAATCGAATGAATCTCTGAATTTGAGGTCAGCCAGGTATTCAGTGGGAGTTCCATGATAACTAGGGGTACACAGAGAAACACTGTTTTGAAGAACCAAAAATAAATAATACATAAATAAGCAGAGAGAGAGAGAGAGAGAGAGAGAGAGAGAGAGAGAGAGAGAGAGAGAGAGAGAGGAGACAGAAACAGAGATTCTTTTCCTGTTGTGGTAAAATTATCTTGGGGTTTCTACATCACCTTGGAACATTCAGTTCCCACATAAAAGACACTAAAACCCATATATGCATAATAACCCTAAAGCCTGAGGCAGATATCAACCCTCTATGCAATTTTGTCTACTTCTCTGTTAATAACCCCGAGATACAACTTGCAATGTTCTGCCTGGGTCACTCTTATACACTTGGCCAGCCCTCAAGGCCATGTTCTCATGATTCACTTACCCCATGGTGACTTCTCCTCTCTCTTCACCTCTCTGCTTTCCCCTCATCATCTCTGCTCAGATCCAAACCCGGTGAACTGAAGCCCCACCAACCTGTCTCGTGCCCAGCTAGAGGCTGTAGGCATCTTTATTGACCAATCAGGGATAATTTAGAAGGAGCAAGGTTACAATAGCATCACTGCATGTACATGAGGCTCTCTGCATCCATGAAGCAACCAGAGACAATATTTAGCATTACCATACATAACAATAGACCAAATCTCAACCTTTTCCCATACAAGATATTTTGATTACAGTTTCTCTTCCCTCTACTCCCCCAAGTTCCTCCCCACCTCCTCTCTCATCCAGATCCACTCCTTCTTTGTCTCTTATTAGAAAAGAACAGGTTTCTAAGAGATAACAAAACAAAACAATAAAATAAAATAAATTAAAATATAACAAAATAAAACAAAAGACATCACATTTAGGATAGAGAAGGTAAATCAAGAGAAGGAAAAGAACCCTAATAGAAGTCACAAGAATCAGAGACTACCCTCATTCACATACTCAGGAGTCCCATAAAAACACTAAACTTAAAGCTATACTATGTACACAAGCTACTATTGTAGAGGGTCCAGTTTCAGGTCACAGCACCCACATAGCTGATCACAATCATCTGTAGCTCCAGTTACAGGGAATCTGATATTCTTCTGGCCTATGTAGGTACCAGTAAGTACATGATATGTATATAATGTATATGCAGGCAACATACATATGTATATTTTAATTAGAAATGAATCTTAATAGTATATATTTATAACCAGCTAGTTTGATTTAATGTCAACTTTTTTTTTTTTTTTTTAGTTTATCTACATTTATTTTATGCTGAATTTACTCCTATGCCATGAGTTTTTGTTTCTTCAGTTTCTTCTGGGATATCTTTTTCTTCTGTGCCACCTCCTTTTCTGGCTTTGGAACAATCTGCTCCTTCTCAGTGAGGATCATCTCCATGCGGCAGGGGAGCTCATGAATGGGTTGATCCGGCCATGAGCTCTGTAGGTTCGTCGGCACGTCTTAGATGCCTTATTCACCTGGATGTGTTCAATGACTAGAGAATCTACGTCTAAACCCTTAAGTTCAGCATTACTCTCCGCATTTTTAAGCATGTGCAGCAAAAACTCAGCACTCTTTTTTGGCCACTGTCCCTGTGTCCAGCCCCACTGTTTGCCCTGGGCGCACCTACCGACTCCACCATTATACCGCCGGAATGGCACACATTGCTTCTTCAAAGTGACATCCTTCAGATACTTGGTGGCTTTGCAGATATGCATACCCTTGATGGCCTGGGCACTTTCCCGGGTGTTCTTAAAGTGAACACAGAGGTTTGAACCTCTTGATTTGCATGATTTTGTGGGGTTTTCCGGGTCGAGGGAGTAGCGAACCATCTTCACGGGTCACCTCTGGCTGCTTACAGGAAGAGTGTCAACTTATTTTCAATAGTCACAAAAAGCTCAGCTCCAGTATAAGTTAATCTTTTCTCCTCATGTTGTTATTGTCACTAATAACTTTCTACATGTGCACTGAATTAACATAGACTTACTGCTGTTTCTTTGTATAATTATCTAGTTAATTATCATGTACTTGTATATGCTTTCTGTCTTCACCAGTATTGCTATTTCTTCATTTATGTATGAGTAACGGTCAGTGGAGAGTATTTATCTGGAAATGTCTTCATTTCTTCTTTATTTGGGCATTCCATCTAATCTCATCCCTGTTGGGTCCTAGGATCCTCTTGCTTTCCTAGCATCTGGGACTTGCTGGTGGCTACCCCCTTTCACTTTCCCATCCCCAGGATGTAGTCCTCTTTCCACTCCCGTGTCACATGTGACACCCTACTTAAATTCTCATTACTTCCTGTTACCTAGTCATGGTTTCCTATTATTGTGTCAGGAAGTGGGTTGTGGACCCCAAATGCCCACCAAGGAGCAGTAATCACATTAAGGTCTCTTTATTACAAACTTGAGTTTTGACTTACTCACTGCTGACCCACTGGACAGTTTGGTAAAGCAGCCCCAAACTCTCATCAGGACAAGGTTTTATAGAAAACAGAAACAAGTAGGGGGTGTCCAGTCTGGCAAGCATAATTGAATGACTATTGTAAGCTGACAGGTGAGCTCTGAAGCAAGATCTTATACAATCATAAATAGTCTGACAGTACATCTGAAACAATCAGATTAATCTTTAATTAACCGTTGCTAAGAAGTAGCTATGGAGGAACTCTGGCTAAGGACAAGCTGTGGGGTCCTTCCTGGTACTTGGGTGTAGCTTGGGTTCAGCTGGGGCCAAGTTCTCAGGCATATTTTTTTTTCTTTTAAGATGGAATACTACTCAGGTATTAAGAATGAGGACATTCTAAGTTTTCAGGCAAATGGATGGTACTAGAAAATGTCATCCTGAGTGAGGTAACCCAGACCTAGAAGAACATGCACAGTATGTACTTACTAGTAAGTGGGTATTAGAAAAAAAAAGGACAGATTACCAAAGATACAGTCCTCAGAACTCAAAAAGGTCAACAAGCTGAAGTGCCCAAGTGAGGCCTCAGTCCCACTTGGGAGAGAGAAGAAAACAACCATAAGTCTGGAGGGAGGGAGGGACCTGGGAGGGAAAGTGGACAGGAGGGAGGTAGTAGTGGGGAGAGGGGAACCTGATCTGATATTGGGTGAAGGAAAAGGACTGAAGCCCTGAGGACCAGGAAAAAGAATGGAAACAAGCAACCTCAAGAAATAGGAGGTTAGGGGGACCCTTCAAAACGCACCAGAGAACTGGGGTGTAAGAGACTCACAGGAATCAAAGGGAGGGACCTTAGATGAAATGCCATTAGGGAATGGAACACTAATGGAAATGATAGTAGGAAAAGGGAACTTACAGAGCCCACCTCCAACAGGAAGACAGGGCATCAAGTGACGGATGGGGTTGCTATCCCACAGTCACATCTCTGACCAATAATTGTTCTTGTCTGAAAGAATGACAGGGATGGAAGTGGAGAGGAGACTGAGGAAAAGAAGGTCCAGCAACAGGCCCAAGTGGGATCCAGCTCAAGGGGAGGTCCCAAGACCTCACACTATTACTGAGGCTATGGAGTGTTCACAAAAAGCAAGCTATCATGACTGCCATAGAAAAGATCCAACAAGCAGCTGAGTCAGAAGCAGATATTTGCACCCAACCAATGGACAGAAGCAGCTGACCCCTGTTGTTGAATTAGAGAAGGCTGAAAGAAGCTGAGGAGAAGGACAATCCATTAGGAGACCAGCAGTCTCAATTGATCTGGACCCCCGAGATCTCTCAAACATTGGACCACAAACCAGGCAGTATGCACCAGATGATATGAGGCCCCCAACACATATACAGATGATATGAGGCCCCCAACACATATACAGCAGAGGACTGACAGGTCTCTATTGAATCAGAAATGATGCACCTAATCCTCAAGAGAATCGAGGCCCCAGGGAGTTTAGAGGTCAGATGGGGTGGGGCATGCACATGGAGACAGGGGGTGGGAGATAGAGAGGAGGTGTGGAATGTGGAACAGTCAGAAGGAGGGTTAGGGGGTGGGGGATGGAATGTGGAGTGTAAAAAGTAAATTAATTTATAAAATAAAAAAAATAATGGAGGCCAGTTTCAAGAAGGAGTAGGTTTGGTCTCTCACTATATCTGCGTACTCTCTTGTTTACATACATATACACATTACAAGTTGAGATCTGCATATAAGAGAAAAATGGTTCTTCTCTGAGTTATTTCATGTAATATATCACTTTCCAGATCCATACATGAGCAAATTTCATTTGTCTTTGTAGTTGGATAAAATTGCATTATGTATAACACATTATTATTACCTTAATCTGTTTATAGAATCTAGACCCTTTTCATTCCTTGCTATTGTGGATAATGCAGCAATAAACATAGATGTACAGATATGTCTGTGTTAGCATATAGAGTCCTTTGGGCATATGCCTTGGAGTGGTATACCTGAGTCACAGGGCAGCTCTACTTCCATAATTTCCAGAGTAAGCACACCAGTTTACACTCTCAACATCAGTGAATAAAGTTTCCTCTTTCCCACATGCATGTCAGTGTTTGTAATTTGTTTATTTAATTACAACTTTTCTGGCTGGGATGAGATGGAGCATCAAAGTGGTTTTGAATTTACATTTCTCTGATGACTAAAACAAGAAAGACAGTTCTTCAAGGAGAGGGCTGTTGAGCTTGCTTCCAGTTCAGTGGTCAGGAGCCAGCTAGGAAGCAGGCGGTAGGCAAGAGAGGGAAGATCCCAACCCTCTGCTTCCTGAAGTTCAGCAGCTCTCCCTTCAGTGTTCATTCTGAGTCTCTGCATTCTGAAAATGTACACCATAGGCGACTTAGTTACTGCCTGGGTGGAAGAGCAGCACTCCAGAGCTTAGGACTCTACCATTTTCTGATGATATGACTCAGTAGATTTGCTTTGAAATGGTTTGGAGCCATTTCTATTCCAGACTTTCTGACAACAATTTGTATTTTCGCCAATCCATGAAGCCCTGCTGACCTCAGAAGCTAAACTCTGCTTATTCATATTGAAGATAGATCTCCTACAGAGAAAACATGTCCATTTTCAAGGTGACAGCCTTTCACTACATATACCATTACAGCTTCCTCCTCCTCCTCCTCCTCCTCCT
>NW_022196894.1:42609341-42616431 GCF_008632895.1 Mastomys coucha | reverse complement strand
AGGAAAAAGTGGTAACACAACATTTAAGAGCAGGTAGCGCTTTCACAGAGGACCTGAGTTTGATTCCCAGAATCCACATCAGATGGCTTTCAACCATCTGCAACTCCAGTGCCAAAGGATCTGATAACCTCTTCTAGCTTCTGCAGATGCATACACAAGGTGCACATGCATACATGCAGACAAACACACATACATATAAAGTAATAAAATAACTTCTTACCTTTAAAGAAATGAGGTCAATGGATGCAGTGTAAAGGTGGAAACATAGTTTACAAATTTACCTTTGTAATAGCAAAATGACAGTTTTTTAATATGGTTCACAATTCTATTTTTGTGTTTTAAAGAATTCCTTTAGCATCTGCCCCACAGGTAAATCCTTCCCATATTCAATCACCAAACCCAGACACTATTGTGGATGCCAGCAAGTGCTGACTAACAGGAGCCTGAGATAGTTGTCTCCTGAGAGGCTCTGACACTACCCGACTAATACAGAAGTAGAAGCTCACAGCCATCCATTGGACTGAGCACAGGGTCCCCAATGAAGGAGCTAGAGAAAGGACCCAAGGAGCTAAAGGGCTTGCAGCCCCTTAGGACGAACAACAATATGAACTACCTAGTACCCTCAGAGCTTCCAGGGACTAAACCACCAACCAAAGAGTACACATGGTGGGACTCATGGCTCCAGCTGCATATGTAGCAGAGGATGGTCTAATTGGTCATCAATGGAAGGAGAAGCTCTTGGTCCTGTGAAGGTTCTATGCCCCAGTGTAGGGGAATACCAGGACCAGAAAGAGGGAGAGGGTGGATTGGTAAGCAGGGGGAGGGGGGAGGAACACTTTTTTTTGTTTTTGTTTTTGTTTTTCTTTTCCGAGTGGGGAAACCAGGAAAGGAAATATCATTTGAAATGTAAATAAAGAAAAATATCTAATTTAAATAAATAAATAAGTAAATAAATAATAAATAAATAAGAAAATATAAAGGGAAGTACAAAAGATATATATAGAGATATATATATAGATATATATATGTATCTTTTTGCTTATCAGGGTTCTTTTAAATTTGTCAAATATCTTACATATTATGGTAGACCAGAAAATTTCTACTAAAATGAAGTCGATTCGAGAAAATCAGAGAAAAGAAATCAATTATAATTTAGTTTTAAGTTCATGGTAAAATGAAGTGGAAAACACAAAGCATTTCTAATACCTCTGCCCTCTACACAAGCATAGAGTCCCCACCTTCCACATTTCCAGCTATTCATGGGAACACAGATGTGATTTGTGGAGCTGGGAAAGCAGATCACGTAAGACAGCCCAAGCCTCAGACCTTTCTGACAGCCTGACAACCTCTAATAAAACCTCAGCCTCAGCTTAATGACAAAACAATTTTTAAAATGACAGAATATCATGACACAAGGTAGCAAGTTCCTCAACCGACAGTCCTGAGGTACAAGATCAATCATGAGACCTTAAACTGTCTCAAGAAGCTAGGAATGCAGGAATAAAAACATTTACACCTTTATTTTGCTATCTGTGCATCTTCATACACAGAATAAACTTCCTTGAAATTATAGATGGATTGTTTATAGTGATTCATAAACTAAAGCTCCAGGGCACTTTCCCACTCATGTCTACTAACACAATACCTGAATATTCAAAACACTTATGCTTCATTGCCTTTTATATTGTAGTTGTGACACTTCCCCCTTTGTTACATTTTCTAGAGGACTATGGTAAGAAATATCTGAAAGGTATATCCATCTGGTACATCATGGTTCCGGTACATCACATCCAATGAATATGCCACTCAGGCCATAAACCTTAATAATACTTCTTTAAAACTCAAAGCATGAAAGTCAGGATCCTTCTCCACCCACCTTCTTTGGTTCAACCCATTCTAACATCTTTTGGAGTGCCTGCTATGCTTTGCTAAATAAATTTCTGTATGAATATCTGTGTCTCTTCATTAAATGCTTGCTTTCACAGAGAAAATAACCAGGAACCACCATAACACCACTAGTGTGATACATAGTGGACAACCCTACCCTGATAGTTGATTATAATTCAAAGTACTTAATTCATACTACAGTACACTCAGAGCTGCATATGATAAAGAGACTTTTCATCTCAAATTCAGAAATGATTTTAGTTTCTTGTTCTAGTTTAAAACAGAAATAGTAAAAGAGATATTTTTATTTAAAATCAAATTTTAAGATGAAAATGTTTATACTGTTTATGGGTATATTTTGCCCACATGTATGTTTTTGTACCACACATGTGTACAGGGCCTGTAAGGAACACAAGAGGTGTTAGATCCCCTGGAACTGGAGTTACAGACAGTTGTGAGCCATTATATGGGTGCTGTGAACAGATCTTAGGTCCTCTGAAAAAGCAACTAGTACACTTGAGCACTGAGCTCTCTCTCCAGGTCCAATGAAAGCATTTTTTAACTCTTTTTTTAATGCCAGATATATACCTACATGTATATTCATGAAAAGCATTCAGCAAATACTAACAGTGTATATGACCAATAAAAATTGAAGCACTTGGGTTTTTATGTATTGCTTGAAGTTCATGTAACAAGCATCTCTCAATTTCACACACAAACACAAAAAAATAAAGCGTCATTTAAGAATGAGAAAATTACAGACTCCGACCCACCAAACAAAGAACAGACAAGGGCTAGACCTAGGGCTCCCCACACATATATAGCTGATGTGCAGCTTGGGTCCTGAACAACTGGAACAGGGGCTATCCCAAAAGCAGTTTCCTGTACATGAAATATGTTCTTCCAGCTGGACTGCCTTGTCTGCCCTCAGTGGAAGAGGAAGAATCTAGCCTTACAGAGACTTGAAGTGTCAGTGTGGGAGGCATACCCAGGGAGACCTCACCCACGCAGAGGAGAAGGGTTGGGAGGTGGAAGGATTGTGGGAGGGAGTGACTGGGGATGGACAGTGAGCAAGATGTAAAGTAAATAATTAAAAAAAATAGAATTAAATATAAAAAATAAGAATCGTAAAGACCTAGGGAACCACTGGTAAATATTTCTACAGTAAAAAACAATGCTCATTATAATTATCTAGCAGAGTCTCCTGTTGGCAAAGTAGTACATGACAGTGTAAGGGAGTGCTGTGGCTTAAATCTAAAATGTCCTCAACAAGCTCATGTTTTGGATGCTTCATACCCCAGATGGTGGGATTATTTTAGAGTCTAAGGCCTTTTAGGAACAAAAGCCTACTTAGAAGAACCAGCCCAGTAGGGGCAGGCCTTTGAAAGGTATAAGTAGACTCACGTTCTATCTCCCACTTCTTCCTGCTCTGCCATGATGTGAAGAATCTCCATGGCACAGTCCCACCACCAAGGAAATCAGGCCACGGTGAGTCAGGAAGTGGAGGAAGGGGAAATGCCAGCATGCTACTTGCTTGTGCATGTCTCTTTTATTCAGTCAATGCTGTGATGCCACCTGTAATCAGTCAGTGTGAGTCCTTTTTATCAGTTAATCTAGGAAAGCCCTTACAGATACCTCAATCTATGGGTATACTAAATCGAGCCAAGATGAAAACGAAAGTATCTTGAAAATCAATAAGAAAAAAGAAAGAAAACTACAGCCAATGAGAAACTTGAAAGCCCTAGAGAAGAACCCAGAAAACATTTCAGTTTTGTAAGCTAAAGTAATATGTATAATAGGTAGAAAAATCCAATTAATTAATGCTAAAAGTAGCAGTGTGTTCATGTCAAAGACAATGGCTCTGGGAAGTCACCAGTGGAGCACTCCTTCCTAAAGCGCCTCAGCCCTATGCTCGGCTCATGTTGACTCCCACTGTGTTTATTCTGCAGCTCACAGCAACTGCATAATTCTATACTCTTCATACATAAGCATCATAATCTATAATGCCCTCTTGTTGCCGTATCAGAATGAAAGCCTGAAATTCATAACAGACTTCCCAAAGCACTCTCTAGATCCCACCACATACACACAACACACACATAACCATGCATTAAGCACTGCATCTATCTCTAAGTCTACAAATCTACTAATCAGTCCACCAGAGATATGTCAAAACTTTAATTAAAAATAATAGAAAAGGTAAAAAATCACCCTAAAATAATACATGACTATAAAGGTTTAAAGGAAAAACAATAAAAGAACTATTTTGTTTTTAGAAACAGAGTCGTAAAAGTTCATTCTCAATGATAACAGCAGGCTGGAGACAATAGAAAAGAAATCCATTATTAGCATTAAATGGAAATAACTGTGTGTGCCTCTGGGTATTTAGAAATAAATGCAAAGCATAAGTGGATAAGATGACCATTTTTCTGAAGGAATAAATTTAATTCCTATCAAAAGGGCATTAGTCAACTGATGGCATTCACTGCATTATATCCCACACTCCAGTTCTTTAACAAATCTATTTAGGAATCTAATAGAAGAGAGAGTGAGAGGAGGATGGATCTGAAGCCAATCTCAGTGCAACAGCAGGACAGAGAAACACAAAGAAGAAGAGGGTCAGATATAAATGGAAAGAAGAGCAAAAGACCAATCTAGTCAGTTTGGATTTTAAAAGAGATAATTCAGTGAGTGAAGAAGTTTTAATAACTGGATCCATAAATGCCAGTCTACTTACCGATCATCAGATTCTTGCTCCAAACAAATGACCAGCAGAGCAGATCTGTCTGGCTACATGTGTTCTTTGTAGTCACATCTTGTGACTTTAGTCAATGCTGCAATTTCCTCCTGTGGTCTAGAGCTACACACTTGATTTCCATATGCTATTCACATATACTGCAATGCTGTCCAGTCCTCAGAAAGGTGTGACCTCTAGGGGTGTCATAAACAAGGACAGAACTTATTGCTTCCAGCTTAAGTTTTTAAAAAGCAACAAACCTAATGAATAATAACTAAGGATAATCAGTGAGCCTGAATTAAAGGGCTTAGACCCTGGAGTAAGAAATCTGGCTTCAACCTCTACCACAGTTGTTTCCTAAACTGTGACTTCAGCAATATTGTTGATTTTTAATATATGAGCTACATAGAGAAGGAATTGAAAAAACACTTTGCCAATTTCTCATGACATGGTATTTCTCATAATGTATGTCTTGTGCTGAAATTCTGATTTGTATGTCTCGATCCATTCCCCAGATTTTCCATCCTTCTCTGTGACTGAAGGGGATTCATTAGCAGCACTGGCAGAAAACTGATGGTAAATGTAGGTAGGTTAACAGGTAGGAAGAAAGTAAAATCAGAATATTGCTCATGTTGAGATGTCACATTGAATGTCACTACTATGATCAATTCAGCCGCGTACTGGAACAGGGATGTGGAGGTTCCTGGTCAGCCAATCCCATTGAAATATCAAACTTGTTTCAGTGAAACACCCTTGACCCCTTCAAAAAAAATGAAGAGCAATTGAGGAAAATACTTGTAGAAAATCTGTGGCCTCCACATGAGCACTGCACACACATATATACACCTCATATATATACATGTATTAACATACTATATATAGTACATGTATATGACATGTATATAATATATACCAAAAATAAACAAACTTTGTTAAAAAGAAAATTGCTCCTCCCCCTAGCAGCCATTAGCTGCCTATACATCCTTACAGAGAGATAGGACCTTGTGACACCCTGACCCTTCTAGAACAGGGTATTGATATTACCAATCTTGCATAGGTCTTGTCCAACTAATCATAACTGCTGTCTTAGTTAGGGTTTCATTGCTGTGAAGAGACATCATGACCATGGCAACTCCTACAAAGGAAAACTTTTAATTTAGGTTGCCTTAGTTTCAAATGTTTAGAACATTATCATCATGGTGGAAAGCATAATAGCATGTAGATCAATGTGGTGCTGAAGGATTCAAGAGTTCTACATCTTGATCCATGAAACTGCCCGCAGTTTCATGAACGGGGTTCTCCTCAGTTAGGAGGGAATAAAGGACCTGAAAAAGAGGGTTTGAAATGCTAGGGAAAATGCGAAGCCAAGTTTCGTCCCAATCAAAGCTCCACTTTACTGAGAGCAAACAAGGGTTTTTATAATCACAGGGGAAACTGAAAACAAGTCTCTGGATTAACTATAAAGAAAGTTCAGGTGCCAAAGTCTCCAGGTTCAGAAGATCTTCAGTGGGCTGGCATACTCAGGCAGTGGGCATGCTCAGGCGATGGGTGTATTCAGGTGGTAGGCGTGGTCAGGCAGCTTCTTCAAAGACAAACAGTCAACAGAGAGCATCTGTCTTAGCTCTCAGGTGTTAGCCCTCAAACAGAGGCTGTCAGGAGTCCAATGACTGAAGTGAAGAGGGGATGTAACAGATCCACAGACAGCAGAAGTATGTGTCTAACTGAGAATAGCCTGAACATTCATAACTTTAAAGTCTGTCTCCACAGTGACACACTTCCTGCAACAAGGCCACACCCCCTATTAGTGCCACTCCTTATGGCCAAGCAATTGGCCAAGCCCCAACTAATTGTTTTATTTGTTTTGTTTTGTTTTCCGAGACAGGATTTCTCTGTGTAGCCCTGGCTGTCCTGGAACTCACTCTGTAGTCCAGGCTGGCCTCGAACTCAGAAATCTGCCTGCCTCTGCCTCACAAGTGCTGGGATTAAAGGCATGGGCCACCACCGCCTGGCTAATTGTTTTTGAAGGGTTGTAGTCATAGTGCCTTTTCAAAGCAATGAAAATAAGACAGAAGTTGGTACTGGGCACTGGGATAATGCTAACTATGTTTTTGCTTAGAGGAATGTGCATTTGGTGACTTTAGATTATGAAAGGAGGAAAATGTTTTAAGTGGGGATTAGTGGGACATACTAGTAGGAAAATGGAAGACAGAGGTGTTGAGTGTGATTTGAATGGGCAGACTGAAAAGGTTTCAGATGGAAAGAATTTTAGTATATTGACTAGAGATCATTCTTTTGTTAATTTGGTGAAGAATGTGCCTGCTTTTTGCTCTTGACCACAGAGTCTGCCAGAGGCTAACTTGAAGAGATTTAGATTAATTGCATTAGCAAAGGAAATCTCAAAACAGCCTAGTACTGAAAGACCCCCAGAACTGGGGAGATCCTTACTCAAGTCTCGGGATGACGCGA
>NW_022196894.1:42592646-42608123 GCF_008632895.1 Mastomys coucha | reverse complement strand
GGCCTTGAAAAGCCCTTGTATGAAGCTGTGAAGGTGAATCCTGGATTGCCTTGGAGACCTTAAGATGTCAGTGATGCCAGAGCCATCTCAGCATGATACCTGCTGGGGAAAACTGCTAGCAGCAAGGGTAATCAGCCCAAGAGAAAAAAGTATTTTGCATTCGTTCATTCATTCCTAGGTACTGCCCTTGCCTTTAATGGTCTAATAACTGTTTTACATTTAGTATTAACATTTTCATATACCCAAGGTCTCTATCAACATCTGTCTTATGTCATGGTCTGATATGGCTTTGTTCACAGCTGAGATTAATTTTAGTAAAAAAAATAAATAAATAGAAGGCATCTCCACAGCTTTGTATAATTTTGTAAAGGTGGTAGACATTTTCCAAGGCTCCTTAACTTTGTCCCAAGCCCTTAAAGATACTAAGTAACATTGTTCTGTAGTAGCATCATCAAATTGAATCTGTTCTTTTATTTCAGAGTATCAACAATAACCCTGCAACTGATCTTTTACTACATTCATTTCCCTCACTCCCTTTTACTGTACAATATTTGTGGTTTCTTCCTTCCACTGGTTAACCATTGCAACTTTGAACTAGTCTCTAGTACAGCTGCCATCAATCCCTTCCAGTTTGGTGCAATAATTCTACTCTGAGTAGCCCAGTTACTGAGAATTTGTTTCTCAGAAGGTGAGTGCATCCCATATGAAATTATGACCTCTTTAAAGTACCTTAGCTCTATTACTTCTATAGGACACCATCCTATCTCATCATAGTTTTGTTCCCCAACTGACAGGGGAGGTAGGGGGTCATCTCCAAGGTGAGACAGAGACCTGGAATAAGGAAGGCACCCAAAGATCAAGGGGATTGTCTTTAGCTGTTACAGCATTGGGGGTATGAAACTTAAAAAGGCCACCTCCTGTGGCTAGTCAGGAACCCCAATGGAACAATAGAGACACAAACCCAACCACAAAATTTTCAACACCAAATTTATCCTGTATACAAGAAATTCAGGGATATGGAGATAGAGCAGAGACTGAAGGAATGGCCAACCAATAACTGGCCCAACTTGAAATGCATCCCATGAGCAAGCACTCATCCCTGACACTATTGGTGATACTCTGTTATGCTTACAAAAGGAGTCTAGCATGGCTGATTCTGAGAGGCTTCATCCAGCAGCTGACTCAGACAGATGCAGACCCCTACAGTCAAACAATGAATGGTTCTAACTAACCTGTACCCTTGGAACTCTCAGAGACTAAAATACCAACCAAAGAACATACACAGGTTGGTCCTAGGCTTTCTCGCATATATGTAGCAGGAGTACAGCTTGATCTTCATGTGAGTCCCAAACAACTAGAACAGGGGTGTACTGGCTGGTTTTGTGTGTCAACTTGACCCAGACTGGAGTTATCACAGAGAAGGGAGCTTCAGTTGGGGAAGTGCCTCCATAAGATCCAGCTGTGGGGCATTTTCTCAATTAGTGATCAAGGGGGCAGGGCCCCTTTTGGGTGGTGCCATCTCTGGGTTGGAAGTCTTGGGTTCTATAAGAAAGCAGGCTGAGCAAGCCAGAGGAAGCAAGCCAGTAAGAAACATCTCTCCATGGCCTCTGTGTCAGCTCCTGCTTCCTGACCTGCTTGAGTTCCAGTACTGACTTCCTCTGTGATCAACAGCAATGTGGAAGTAAGCCAAATAAACCCTTTCCTCCCCAACTTGCTTCTTGGTCATGATGTTTGTGCAGGAATAGAAACCCTGACTAAGACAAGGGGCTATACCAAAAGCTGTTGCCTATACATGGGATATGTTCTTCTAGCTGGGCTACCTGGTCTGGCGTCAGTGGGAGAGGATGCACCTAGCTTCACAAAGATTTGATGTGCCAAATTGGGGAGATAATCAAGGGTGCACCTACTGGCTCAAAGTAGAAGGGAGGGATGAGGAGACAGATTTTGGAGGGGTGATAGGAGGAAGCATGTAAAGTGAATAAATAAAAATAATGATAATAAATTAATTTTTTAAAAAACAGTAAAGAAGCAATTAAAGAAGACACCTGATGTTAGCTCTTGGTCCCTGCATGCATGCACATGCATGTGTATGTGAACTCACACATAAATGCATATGCACATATATGTATACAACCATCTGAATACACACATATACATATAAATAGAAATTCATGAAAATAAATAGCAAGCAATATTCTTAATTGGTCTATCTAAAGCAAATATGTATGGCTTTCATTGTAAACAGCAATATAAGTAAAGAATTCAACTAAGTTAAAGATCTCTGCTCTACTCATATTGTTGGCTACGTGTTCAGTAATAAAACATAATGTTTTCTTTTAATGACATTTTGTCTAAAGAGACAGCAGCACCATCTCCCATAGGAAGAATATAAATGACCTAGTTAGGATTATCTGAGATAAACATAGCTTTAGAGTAGAATCTTTGAGATAGCAGTATTTTGAGATGACTGGAGAGATGTTTGGTACAAGCTTACACAAAAATCAAGTTTGAACTAAGACTAGGAGAGCAATTCCATGGGTCTGGATGAGAAAAGCACATGTGGTGACAGGAATGGGAGAAATCTAAGAAATACACACTTCATCCAATACACAAAGCAAATGGGAAGCTGGCTGCTGTTGAAGGCTCTGGGAGACAAGGGTGTTGATGGGATACTTTGTAAAGATATATGGTTGCATTCTGAAAGATGATTATTAAAAAGAGACTAGATCTCCTGTGGGCACCACTTGCAGTTCCTTATCAATTACGGTAACAGACCTGAGCCTTTATTTACTATAATCATATTGGGGGAGGGGATAATGAATTCCTGCTGCAGGCTTCATTTGGTTATAACAGACTGTCAGCTCAAACTGGCTATTAGCTTACCAAGGGTGTTGATCTTTCCATCTTCCAGAAGCTGAGATTACAATTGTAACAGTAGTGGGCTTGCATGTACATTAACCCTAAAGGTACATGATTGCTTAGTCTCCAGTTGATAGGGAAATACTTCTAGCACCATGTCTGCCTGTGTGCTGTAGTTACCTCTGGGTAAAATGGATGAGCCTTCAAATTGTAAACAATTGTTAGCTAGATGCTCCTGAGTGTCTCTGGTTATGGTATCTTAAGTAGAGCCAACATGGCCATGTTAGGCTCCCAGTTTGTCTGGCATGCAGGAATGTGCCTAAGGCAGAAATGCTGATCTAGAGTCCCCAGGCACCAATGCTGGTGTGTCAAGCAGAGCTGACTTTATATATCCTACATATATGTGTAGTGTATGCCTTCAGAATCCAGATGAAGGTAACAAGTTCCCTGGAACTGGGCATCTTGAGCTGCCATGTGGTACTGTGATTGAATCAAGGTCCTATGGAAGAGGAACCAGTGCTTTTAACCACTGAGCCATCTCATTTCCCCAGCTCCCAGCTTTTAAACCTAATGTTTCAATAAAATCTTGTTATCTTGACAAGAAAAGGAGAGACTAGATGGAGATATATAAATTGGAAGTCTTTTGCTACTATTCAAAGAAAGAGTAATTAATTAAGTCTAGGCCTTTTAAGGGCATGAGAGATGCAAGGACATCTCCAGATAGAACAGATTATACCAGACATTCCAGTTCTGAGATGATGTAGGGCCAGTGCCGCCAAACAACTTCATGAGAAGGAAGGGGAATACTGGGAACAAAGGGGTACAGTGGAAAGGAATAGGGCAGAACCAAATAAAATGAAATAGCTTTGAAATCCTACATGGACAGCTATTGCTTTGTAAACTAATGAAAAATTAAACTTTGGAGAATTTTATAGATGAGTAATAAATTTACATCAATGCCAACTTGCTCCTCTATAATCCTCTCATGCCTTCCCTCTCCCTCTTAACTTCATGATCTCTTTAATTATTGTTACATGCACACACAACCTGAGTCCATCTACTGTTGTGTATAAGTATATCATGTATCTAGGATTGACACATTTTGGGTGAAAACCTAACAGAAGACTGCAACAGAATAATTCTCCACTCAAATGTCAACATTAGCTTCTTCATCCTTTCTACTCACTTTCTTCCTCTACTCTGTGTGTTTAGGGCTATAGCAACTTAGATATGCTATTTCCTGCCACAAACAGCCTTTCTTTGTGGAGTGTAAAGATGAAGATTGGGGACGTTCACCTATGGAATGATGTTTCTGCTCACACATTCTTTTTCAGTTTGCTGAATAGGAAGTAGGCCTGTCCTTTGTATTTATCTTGAAGTGCCCTCCAAAACCCCATGGTTGGCACTGATTCCACTTTGGTTAGCCAAAAGGAGAAAAGGATAATATCTTCTTATGAAAAGTCAATATGGCCTATCTACTTAATTCTCCAGATGGTAGATTATCAGTAGGATCTGATCCCTGCCAAAAGATAGAAACTTCTTGAGTGCTTTGGTGTACAAAGTGGCATTGTTTGGTGAAAGTACAATTCACATTTGTCTTATTTTCCTCAAAATCTAAGTTATGAGTTGACTTTTTCATATGAGATAACACAGAAGTCAGATTTGACTTCTGGTGTAAGGATACAATATTTCTCCAACACCATTTGGTTAGGGAGATTATCCTTTCTCCATTGTGTGGGAAAAAAAGAAAAGGAATAGGTGAGCTAGAAATGATGGATGAGAGGACAAGAAAGAAGGCATGGAGGGAGGAAGGAAGGATAGAAGGCATGAAGAAAGGAAGGAAAGAAGGAAGTAAGGAAAAAAGGAAAGAACAAAGGAAAGAAAGAAGGAAAGGAAGAAAGAAAGAGGAAGAGAGAGAAAGAAAGAAAGAAAGAAAGAAAGAAAGAAAGAAAGAAAGAAAGAAAGAGGGAGAGAAAGAAAGAAGAAAAGAAAGAAAGAGAAAGGAAGAGAGAGAAAGAAAGGAAGAAAGAAAGAAAGAAAACAGGGAACAGAAAATAATAGAAAAATAATGGACTAAAATTTGGATATTTAAATATATATATAAACAAAATTCATACCTGTAGAATTTTCAAGGAAAAAAGATTGATAAAATACACATAAATAGTGCCAAAATGAAAGGGAAAAGTTACAACTGCCATCATAGAAACAAAAATATCATGAGAAAGCTAAGTGCAGGTGTTCACATCTGAGATCCCAGCCCATGGTTACCAGGGTGACATAGTGATACCCCTGACTCTTTAGTCATGTTCTAGCTGTTGATAATCATAATAAATAGTAATAATAATAAATTGAAATTAAAATATCATAAGACTACCATGAATATTTTCTAACTAGCAAACCAAATAACTGAAAAGTAGAGAATCTTAGAAATATACTGTCTGGGCTGGTGAGATGGCTCAGTGAGTAAGAGAACTGACTGTTCTTCCAAAGGTCCTGAGTTCAAATCCCAGCAACCACATGGTGGCTCACAACCATCTGTAATGACATCTGATACCCTCTTCTGGTGTGTCTGAAGACAGCTACAGTGTACTCATATACATAAAAATAAATAAATAAATCTTAAAAAAAACTCTCTCAATGGTTAGCTCTTTAAAAAAAAAGAAAAAAAGAAAAAAGAAATATACTGCCCACAAGGAAGCATTATGAGTAAGTGAAAACTCTGAACAAACACAACTAGTAATAAAACTAAACCAGTAATAATGTAACTCCCAATTGAAAAAAATAAAAAAAGAGTTCAGGACAGGATGCCTTTGCTGGACAATTCGAGCACTTAAATAATAGCAAGTACCAAGCCTACCTCAAATCCAAAGAGTTCTATTTCCAATTCACACTGATACCAAAACTAAAGACATCATAAGAAAGAGAAACTATAACCCAGTATTCTTGATGAAGATAGATGTCTCACAAGCTTTTCTTTAAATATAAGTGGCAGCATTCACAACTCTTGAGTTCTGTACATCTGTATAAGCATGGTTGAATGGGAAACACCAGGTCTGTAGCCAGATCATGCAATAATGTGATACTCTTGGTCCACGTCCAGAATGGCCTAGAAATATCTCAATATAGGTAAGTACTGCCATAGCTGACCCCGTGCAGCTGCTGCCTCTGCTGTTTCCATCTTTACTAGCACCAGAACTCAGCTTCTTTGGTTCTCCAATATGAACTGAACACTAGAGTCTCTCCAGGAACATTCCAGGCTGTCACCAACAGCTTGGACTGCTGAGACACCCTGTCTCATGGATTGTGCAGTGATTAGAGTCTCTGCTTCCCTGTGTAAGAATAACCATCTAATCACTTTTTAATATATATTCCTTCTTATGGTTCTGTTCCACTAAAAAAATCCTGATTCATGCAAAGATAAGGCCTAATTTTAACAAATAAATTTTAGGGATTTCAATTATACCTCATATCACTATCTTTAGATGTTTGTAAATGAAACTGTCTTAGTTAAGCTATCAACTAGTGTTTCCGTTGCTGTGGAGAGACACCAAGATCAAGACAACTCTTATAAACGCATTCAATGGAGGCTGGCTTATGCTTTCAGAAGTTCAGTTCATTATCATCATGGCAGGAAGCATGGTAACATGCAGGCAGACAGAGCTAGAGAAGGAGCTGAGAGTGCTGCATCTTGATCTAACTGCAGACAGGAGACACTAACTTTTCTACACTGGGTGGAGCCTCAAAGCCCACCCCCACAGCACTTGCTCCAACAAGGTCACACCTCCCAATAGAGCCACTTCCCATAGCCAAGCATATTCAAACCACAATGTATGGTTTCATTGTTCTGCATTAGAGGCAAACAGGTAGTTGGAGCTGGCTTACAATTTCAGAGGTTCTGTCTATTGTCAACCTGAAGGGAAGCATGACTGAGTCTAGGCAAATATGATGCTGAAGGAGCTGAGAGTCCTACATCTTGATCTACATGCAGCCAAGAAGAGACTACCCTATGAAGACAGCCAGGAGGGGACTAGTATTCACAAACTGGGTGGAACTTGAGCATAGGAGCCCACAAAGCCTACTCCCACAGGGATGTACCTCCTCTAACAAACGCACATCTACTCCTACAAGGCCACATATCCTATAAATTCTACTCCCTATGGCCAAGCAGGAAAAATGAATTTATGGGGGCTAAACCTATTCAATCCACCCCAAAAACATTGACACTAATACATATATGTTATAATGCATGACTTTCAAAGTAGTGGAGTTGGGTGGGAGGAATAGGAAGAAGAAAAAGAGACGTGCAGGGTAGTGGTGGTGCACACCTTTAATCCCAGCACTTGGGAGGCAGAGGCAGGCAGATTTCTAAGTTCGAGGCCAGCCCGGTCTACAGACTGAGTTCCAGGACAGCCAGGGCTATACAGAGAAACCCTCTCTCGAAAGAGAGAGAGAAAGAGAGAGAGAGAAAGAGAGAGAGAAAGAGAAAAACCAAAAGAAAAAAAAAAAGCAACAACAAAACAAAAAGAGACGTAATTTTCCTAAATGGAAAGGAAGATATTTCAATAGAGAAAATAATTGCCTTTAATGTCTCAGGTGGGACATGTGAAGAGTGAATGAGTCTTGTTTCTATCATTGTCATTTCTATCATTACATCATAATGAAAATGCTTTTGGAAGTATGCTTCCATACATTTGTAATCACAGCCATTGGGAGGCCAGCCTGGGCTGTACAGTGATTGGGGAACTACCTTAGAAATCGACTCCTCATTTCAAAATAACAAAGCAAACAAAATAAGTTTAATAAGTCCATTTTTAATAATTTTCCTGATATAAAGGGAACAGGCTTATTTTTAACAATTAAGTATGTATGTAGTATATATATACGTAATCATAGGATCAGAGGTGAGGAGAACACATCTGTCCCAACACTGGAAGTAACTGGAACCAAAGGGACCCAGGCACACAGGAACTCCACCAGACCAGTGGCACAGGTTCCTTCCAGTCTACCCTGAGTAGACTTTGGGTGCAAACTCCACAGCCAGTCCAACCACACCCAGAGGAAGTTCCACTCCCAGGCGATCAAACAGGATCCCAGAAGCTTGGTCACACCAGGATCTCAGGGTCGCAAGAGACAGCTTGACTCCCAGAAGCTCTGACATACCCAGGATCTCAGGATCACAGCATCACAGGATCACAGAATCACAGTATCACAGAGACAGCTGGACTCAGGAGATCTAACACAACCAGGATCACAGGGAGGACAAGCTCCAGTCAAATATATCTAGGGCAGGTAGCACAAGAGATAACCAGATGGCAGGAGGCAAGCATAAAAACATGAGCCACAGATACCAAGGTTACTTGTCATCATCAGAACCCAGTTCTCTCATCATAGCAAGTCCTGGATAAACCATCACACTGGAAAAGCAATATTCAGATATAAAATCACTTCTCATGATGATGATACAGGACTTTAAGAAGGACATAAATAACTCCATCAAAGAAATACAGGAGAGCAAAGGTAAACACCTAGAAGCCCTTAAAGAGGAACCACAAAAATCCCTTAAAACATTACAGGAAAACACAATCAAACAAGTGGAGGAAATGAACAAAACCACCCAGGATCTAAAATTGGAATATAGAAACAATAAAGAAATCACAAAGGGAGACAATCCTTAGAAAACCTAAGAAAGAGTTCAGGAGTCATAGATGCAAGCATCAACAACAGAATACAAGAGATAGAAGAGAGAATCTCAGGTACAGAAGATACCACAGAAAACATTGACACAACAGTCAAAGAGTGCAAAAAGCAAAAAGGTCCTAAACTAAAATATCCAGGAAATCCAGGACACAATGAGAAGACCAAACCTAAGAATAATAAGTATAGAAGAGAGTGAAGATTCCCAACTTAAAGGGCTAGTAAATATCTTCAACAAAATTATAGAAGAAAACTTCCCTAACCTAAAGAAAGAGATGTCCACAAAGATATAAGAAGCCTACAGAACTCCAAATAGACTGGACCAGAAAAGAAATTCCTCCCATCACATAATAATCAAAACACCAAATACACTAAACAAAGAATGAATTTTAAAAGCAGTAAGGGAAAACATCAAGTAACATATAAAGGCAGGCCTATCAGAATTACACCAGAATTCTCACCAGAGACTATGAAAGCTAGAAGATCCTGGGCAGATGTCATACAGACCCTAAGAGAACACAAATGCCAGCCCACGCTACTATACCCAGCAAAACTCTCAATTACCATAGATGAAGAAAACAAGATATTTCATGACAAAACCAAATTTATACAGTATCTTTCCACAAATCCAGCCCTACAAAGGATAATAGATGGAAAACACCAATACAGGGAGTGAAACTACACCCTAGAAAAAGCAAGAAAGTAATCTTTCAACAAACCCCCGCAAACATAATTCTACCTCTAACAACAAAAATAACAGGAAACATCAATCACTTTTCCTTAATATCTCTTAATAAGAAAATTAATATTACCAACATATCCTAATTAATTGAAATTCAAAAACATGAGGAATTAGAAATTTGTTGGCTGTCATTCAGTGGTCTCTCTAATTTGGTAATTGGAGAAATAGGTCCAATATTGTATAATCCATATACACTTTCTGCTTGTTTGTATGAACAGTGTCTTGTTATGTACCACATAATGGTCTTGAAATCATACTTCTCCTATCTCAGCCTCTCTATTAGTAGGATTGTTTATTTGATGTTTTTATACTATACTATAGTTTTCAGAACAGCTTCCATATTTCAAAGTTATTTATATAGCCAAAAGAAATATAGACAATTAATTTGGGAGGTTGCTTGTAAGGGAACAACAAAGAGTAAGACTGAATGTTTTGCTTGATATTTATACTTGTTGTATTAATTTTGTAGAAGAGAAATTTACAAGTTACTCGTTTTCTGAGATGAATGCTTTTCAAAGTCATCACAGCCAATGAACCAGAATCTTATCCTCACCTAATGTCTGTACCATCCTCCAAGCACAACCATTGTTCAATGAAACAGTTAATGAATGACTTCATGGATAGACCATCTTAATATATGTTGGGGCCCAAAAGCCCCTGATATCTCAGTTTCTATCGTGTCCCTTGGCTATTATCTATTAACTAACACCCTTTTGTTTCTCTCACTATCTTGCTTCTGTTCCTGCAATTGACTTGGGATATTTTATGATAGGAGGCTTTCCAGACACTTTACAATGAGGACACTCCTTTCTGGACATTTTAGGATGTGGGGACATTGCTTTCTAGACACTTTACAATGTGGACATCCACTTACAGTAATATGTAACCAAGTAATAATACTGGTTTGCCTGTGCACCTGGGCAAATACCTTTGTGCTCTGTAGCTTTAAAAACCCTTTGTTTCCCTAGAGTAAATTGAGACTTGATCAGAATTCTTTGTCTTGTCTCCTTCTTTGCATCTCCTGATCCCAAATTTGTTGTTAATGTTCTCTTCTCCCAAGAACCCCATTGTTTAATCCTGCAGGTCGGGGCAAATACACACACCATTCCTTAAATGAATGTAACCCATTCCCTGTGGGCTGATAATGAAGACAATCACTCCTGTCAAATAGCTTTGACCATAGCAGGAAGTCTGTATTCAAATAATTGTGCCTACAATTCATCCCTTGGTGCAGCAGAACTGTCAACTCTTAGCTTAGCTACAATG
Organism: Mastomys coucha; assembly: GCF_008632895.1. Lineage (NCBI taxonomy): Eukaryota > Metazoa > Chordata > Mammalia > Rodentia > Muridae > Mastomys > Mastomys coucha. The sequence continues at coordinate 42,597,562 of NW_022196894.1, read as the reverse complement.
AAGGTAAAATCCTTTGATGTTGTGAAGGACATTGAAGTACAGCCTTATTACAATGAAAAAAATATATATGCCAAAATTATCAATATATGTTTTCCCAATATTTCCCTCCAAAGAAAAATTTAGGTAAAAGTTATATTATCCCATTACCATCCTTTTAGAATGTAAAATACTCCAAATCTCACACGTACATATATAGTTCAAAGACAGTTGCTCTTTGATAAGTACATCAGAATGAATGTCAAAAATATACAATTCATAACATCCATAATATTCTTGTGCATGAGATGTCAGCACTTTTATAGCAATACAAGGAGTTGAAAATAATTTTATTACAAATGCTTTCTCTCTATCTCTCTTGTACACATGACAAACATATAAATCCAGTTCCATTAAATAATAGAGTTAATATCTTAACCTTAAGACATATCACCCAACTGGTTAATTAAAAATGGAAAGTATAAATGTGAAAGTAAGAATATAAAATATATAAGAATAAGAATATGGAGAGATGCACATTCAAACACAATTGAAGAAAATGTAAACTGACACAGTTTGACTGATCTATTAACAATAAAAATGCATTCCAACTGACAGGACCATTACAGTCAAAGAAATTATCTCACAAGTGCACTCTAATAATGCAGAGATTCACTACAAGAAACATTTCACATGGTATTGTTTAATACCACACACAACACAAAATATAAATGCCCATCCAAGGGCCATGATTAATTAAATTACAATGTAATCATATAGGGGAATTTTATGTAGCTATTAAAAAGAATGAGGTAGTTTTACTTATGCTGATATAAAATTATCTCCAATACTCACTTTATAAGCTTTTATAAATCCAGAACTCCAGTGTGTTTTGGACAAGAAGATGTCTTGACAAGCAGATGTGTGCATATATACATATTTGTAAATAAACAGATAATTGCACACACAATCGTAGTCATGTCATATACACAGGAAATATTTTGGAAGAACTCACACGAAATTCTTTAGTTATGATTGTTCTTTCTGCAGTTATTTCTTAAGGAAACTCAGTTTCCATCGTACTGTATTGCACAACTTGATATTTTATCATAACCATGTGCTTTCTTTGTAATAATTAAATAAGTTCTTCCTAGAATAAACAGGTAGCAGCAAAGATTCCAAACTTCCAATGATAGAACTTAAATGTGAATCCATTAGAACATTTGTGCTTTCTAAGAACTTTGGAAGAGCTAATTTCCAAGTAGTCCTTCCATTGTAGAATTTTAAAGAAAGCAAAGCAGTGATGTCTCTTGACTTCTTTTTCTTGGTTCTAGACTCCAATGGCTGACAAAGTAAGGCAATCTGTGCCATTGACTTCACCTTGTGATACTGGAAATGTCTCCACCTTGGTCACAGTATCATAGAGTGGATTGCTCTTCTCTGTATAGCTAGCATAAGGCTGCATTTCATCCTTGAAAAAAGCTCAAAGTTAAAATCCATTCAAAAGAGCTAGAAATCATTACCAAAATTACCCATGTTTCTATCATGTTAGCATCTACTAATAATGTTTATAAGTGTGTCTCTGACTCAGAAGATCAAGGCTTTGTTCTAATAATCTATCACAAACATTTGTTGATTATTTATATTTTGTGTGAGATGGTTGTTGGGTGAATGTAGACACGTACAGGAATGAGGTGATATTAAAAAGTATTTCAAAGAATGAATCAAAGAAAATAAGAAGCTGGTCTTAGGAGACTAAGGAATGGTTGCTTTAAGCTTAGAAAAGAGATAAATTATAGTGGTGTTTAAATGTGGAAGTAGAGAATTAGAATCAGTTGCATGGAGAAGGACACATCTACTGGATTTCTCCAGAGACTACAATCCAAATATGGCAAAGTTGTTAAGATACAATTTATCAGATGAAAAAGTAGGTTAGAAGATAGATGGATAGATAGACATTTGTATACAGAATTTTCTCCTTTGTTATAGTAATTGCAAATCAGTGTACTCCATTCATTTCTGGTAGTTAATTTCTGATTTATTGAGACTTACATATTATCAGAAAATTTTGATACTGTAACTATTTATAAGATTATATATATATGTATATATATATATGATAGGTATTTAGCAAAATAAGTATGGCTGGCTACTAACTGCAGTATCAGATTTGTTTTGTTCAACAAAAACATGAATACTGATGCAAATTACAGATTATTCTGCTAGATTTAAGACCATGTGGCTTTAAAGTTTGCAAATACTCATTAATTTATCTTACCTCCTCAACAGCTGGAGTAGCTTCTGATTTTGGCAATTTACATTTTCTAAAAAAGCAAAAAAAAAAACAAAACAATCTGGAGTGACCGAAGGCGACATCATTGTTTAGAATAAACAGTTATAGTATCAAAATGTTCTACTAATTAATATGTAAGTCTCAGTAAATCAGAAATGAACTGCCAGAAATGAATGAAATACTCTGATTTGCAGTTATTATAACAAAGAATTCTGGTTCTTAGGCAAAAAAGGAAAAACATCCAGATAGGAGCTTGATGCAATAAAATGTATGCAATGCAATGCCATCTCTTCATTATATAAAAAGAAGCATTGTAGTTATTTCCTCACATTAAAGATATTAGCATGTCCTAATGAGCAACTCACTAACCACGGTCATCATGCAAGGTAATTCCATCCTAATATTTCACGTGTCCTTTTTGCTTACAAGAACATTGCTGTTCCTCCCTAAGGTAACAGTCATCAGTCAGTCCCATATTTCTCACCCTTTTCTAATCCAATAAGGTTGAAGAAAAGTTTTATCAGTTAATACCTGAAACCACTGATTTTCAAAACACATCCTATGATGATCAAAATAATAATAGATGGTATGATGTACATAATATATGGTCGTACTGATTGGTCACCTGTAACAATAAACAGAAAATTTTATGGTTCAAAGGTGGTAAGTCCAGATAACAATATACTTTTCATTGATAAAATGAAGCAGAAATTCATGTCTGGTACTGAAACATGCTCAAAAGCAGATGACCAGAAAGATCATGAGCTTTGGGGGAGTGGAGATGGGAGTCTTCTACTGTTTTTTGCTAAATGGATACACTGTCCATTGTCTCCTAATATTTAGAATATGCAATTAACCCATAGCTGCTCAAGGTTCTGAGAATAAATCGTTGTTGAATGGAATGTTCAGCCTTAAGTTTGTATCTCTAGCACCCCACCTAGTTTCAAGGAACATGGAGGAAGAGTGGCAAAGAGAACGTAAGAGCCAGAAGATAAGAAGAGCTGTTGTAAAACCCTATCCTCCTGGCATAAAATAGGTGTTGAACTCAAAGCAGCAGGTACAAGATTGGACCTGTCAACTTTCCACCATTCATGGTGGATTGGATCATAGGTTGTCCTTGTTCAATTACATAATTCCGCATACATGCTCATGTAAGCAACTTGAGTTAAATACAATGTCACATACACACACACACACACACACACACACACACACAAACCAATAATGACAACAACACAACACCCACAGCATACACATCTACACATAACACACACATGAATATGAAGAAGTAGGATGGGGCATGTTGAGAAGAAGTTCAATGTAAGGAAATAGAAAGGATAATAAGAGAAACATTATCAAACACATTCATGCACACATGCTCACACGAGTGTGTGCGCGTGTGTGTGTGCGTGTGTGTGTGTGTGTGTGTGTGTGTATCAAAATTTTAACAATAAAAACTTTAAAAATATGTCTCAGAACTTTCAGAGACTAACTAAGCATCTATCTCTTTATTCAAAAAAGGGAAAGAAAACAAGAAATCACTTTGGGGAAAATAAAAATGATGCAGGCAGTTCTGTTGCTTGCTATCTTTGCAGAGTGCTAAGGACCCTATTTCCTCAGAAAGAAAGCGAAGGGACTGGCAGAGTACCCAGTAACTCAGAACATTTCATATAAATATGAAATGTATTTCATATTTTTCATGTATGAAATATATTTTTCATATATATATATATAAATTCATATTACTCAGATTTATACAACTGTAAATGAGAAGCCATGTTGTGCAAAGACATTACTTATAACTGCCATTCTGTATCCTGAAACCCAATACAAAGCTAGGGATGTTCTCATTTTTATCATTGTATCATGAGCTTCAAATATTTAAATAATTTCCAATAAATATTGGTTTCAGAGAAAAATGGAATGAGAAGGAAAACCTGGTGCTCACTTTGAACAACTGCAAGAAAATCAGGAAGAAAAGGACCACCACTATTGATTATTTACTCAATAAGCATAAAATATATAAAAGTATTGATGTATTTTACCAAAATACATCAATGAGAGTTAAAGTCTACACATCACTGAATTATGAAAATATTTCATGATGGTCCTTTTAAAAAGGCATTCACAGAAGTACAGATTAGAATTATTTAGTACTGGCAATTCTTTTCACTTAATACAAAATTACAAAGTACTTCTCAGGCACAGCAGTGGATTCCTAGCTTTAGAGTAATGTCTAATGAGCTGCTCAAGTGTCTTCCCTGTTCTGAACTATTCATTATCTACTACTGAAGAATAAATCAAGCACCAGTTCCCTGGTGCTTGGAAGGAGCAACTGCTCTGTAATCCCCCCAGACAGGCAGCAGATAAAGGCAGATCATGAAGTCAAGGCTAAAGAGAGATCTTATCTCAGAAGACGAAAAAGATGAAGTAAAAAAAACAAAACAAAACAAAAAAAAAAAAAAACAGAGAAAAAGAAAAGAGAAAGGAAAAGCAGATAGAGAGGCCTGAGCAGATAAAAGCACATGCTGTCAAACCTCAGGACCAAATTTCTATCCCATATAGTAGAAAGACATGTTGTTCTCTGGCCCCTACATACTTATTATGGCACATGCACAAACACATACACACACACACACACACACAC
>NW_022196894.1:42589870-42592636 GCF_008632895.1 Mastomys coucha | reverse complement strand
ACACACACACACACACACACACACACACATATACATATATATATGTACATATGTATACATATGTATATATGTAAACACACACACACACATACTAAAGGCAAAAAAAAAATTAAAGGAGGTACTCACCAACTCTACTCAGATCTATGGACAGAGTCTGGTTAACAGTCAAATGAGAGACAAAGCAGGACACAGCAGACACATTGTTCTGCTCCCAGTGGCACGTGCTCCTGACAGTCACCGTGCCATTGCTGTGTGATTCATTCTTAGTGACACAATCCCCATCTGGAGTCCAAGAGATCTGCGCAGCAGGCTTGCCTGCAATTGCCTCACAAACTGCAGTTCTATTTTTCCCTGGAAAGTAGCTTACCTCAGGGGGCACTGGAGAGATGGATAGGAAATAAAGATTCAGTCTTGTCACAAATTAAAAGGACATTTTTTTCTAACTAAAATTGGTGACCTGAAATAGCACAATATGTGACATTGTCACTTACCCAGCACTTGGAGGTCATAGACTTTTTGGAAATTTCCTTCAGGTGTCGCTATCTCACATGAGTAATTCCCTTCATGCTGGAGGGCCACTGCACTGATCTGAAGGTCAGGACTGAGGTCAGGTGTGAAGACCCAGGTGACGCTCCTGACCAAGCAGTTGGTATCATTGGTCTCCATTGTGTCTACTTTGTAGGATATTATGCAGGAAGGCTGGCCTCTGGGCATTATCATCCATGTTATTAATAGTGCTTTTTTCAGTGGAATTGAAGGGCAGCAGAGCAGAGCCTTTGTTCCCATCTGTACAGACACCATAGTGTTAACTGGATACACAGAGAGAGAGAATGAGAATGAGAAAAGGAGACCTTGTGAGTTAGGTCTATCCACACTAACTTATGTGAACTTACACTAGAACAGTGCTTGACTAATGGAAGTATTACAGCAAGAGTAGATTTTCTCACACTTCTTTGTTTCTGTATGTTCAATCTATCAGAATTAAATATGCTATTCATCTTCTAAATAAAGGTTCAGGCATATGGGCTACGCACATCTTGCACCATAAATCCTCACATGGCTTGTACAATGACATAAATCACCCATGATGGATACAAGTTTGCTGAGTGGTGATTACTTGACAAAATTATCTGTCACAATCACTTGTGACAAAAGTTAGTAATGCCATTGCTTTAACTGGAACAGAACTTGATGAAAATAAGTCGTGCTTATGATAAACATTGCATTAGAATCCCTTTTGTCCTATTTCAATGTCACTTGCCTGTCTGGGGAACTTGAGTCCTCACAAGTCACATCCAAATAAAGGTCACCTAATCAGACGAAGAAAGAAATTCTTCAACACAGACCTGGGAGGGTACTAACGCCATAGTCTTTCCATCACTCACTCTAAGGTGGCAAAGGTTTAGAGGCAAGTGTTCAGGGTCCCTCACACCATAACACTACATCACCAGACGCTGCTACTCATCCTCAATCTGTCCAGCAGCCAAGGCCTTAGTCACTGTTCCTAAGCAAGGTCAACTCTCCATTCCCACAAGATAAGCAAGAATTTTACCTTCTGCCACAAGAGATGAATTGTTCTGTGTTGTTTGGTTCTTATCAGTGCAAGTTGACTCTAGAAAATATTTAAATACAAATGCTTAAATATTTAAAGGATTGTAAGCAGGAATTCAAACTTTTATCATCACTGATATGTCAACATCATGAAAATTGCATTTATGAGTATTAATCAGTTGTTTCCCATTCGTGAATAACTTTATTTTGCCAAATAGTTTACAGTAGCCCTCCCTTCCTTCTTCCAGCTCCTTGCCAGGTCCAGTGTAGGCAAACCACATAAGCTGACTTTGTTAAACTCTTTGTTCAGATCTCATCCCCTAATTAAAGCCATGTGATCCTAGGCACCCTGCACCTATATAGTAGATTGCAGCTTGATCTTCATGCAGGTCCCTCAACAACTGGAGCAGAGCTGTCCCTGAATTTCTTGCCTGCCTGTGGATCCAGGCCTCATAACTGGTCTTCATTGTCTGGCCTCAGTGAGAGAGGATGCACCTAGTCCTTCAGTGACTGATGTGCAGGGGTTGGGGAGTGATACCCAGGGGCCTCCTCCTTCTCAGAGGAGAAGAGAAGGGGACTTGGGGAGGAGTTGGAAGAGGGGGTATTGGAATGAAGGGGATGATATTTCGTGTAAAGAGAATAAATAATAGGATGAAAAGTAAATAATTAATTAATTTAAAACAAAAGCCATTTGGTCCAATAATGAACACTTCCCACAGATGGAAAAACAGAGCCATTCTCAAAAACTATAGAATCAGAGTCACAAAGAGTTCATCCTCTCGCCTCCTTCCAGCTGCTCCACCTTGGGACTGAACAGCAGAAATGAAGCAGAGCAGGGCAGGAGAAGGACGAGTGCCCTTTCCTCTTTACATTCCTTCCTTGAGTTCTGTAGAACTGTTCACAATAATAATGATCCCAAACCAGGCGTGGTTGCACAGAGAATGGAGATAGGAGAATCATGATGTCAGTGGACCTGGCCATATCATGAATTTGAGGCCAGCCTGGACTACATACACTACTTTATAAGAAAAAAATCATCATAATCAGCTTTTGAAACATTGAACTAGTTACATGTTGCAGTATTTTTTGGGTATATGCCCAGGAGTGGTATAGTCGGGTCCTCTGGTAGAACTATGTCCAATTTCCGGAGGAAACACCAAACTGATTTCCAGAGTGGTTGTATCAGTTTGCAATCCCACCAGCAATGAAGTAATG
>NW_022196894.1:42572788-42588687 GCF_008632895.1 Mastomys coucha | reverse complement strand
GAGGGGAAACTGGGAATGGAGAAATTCGCATGTAAATAAAGAAAATATCTAAAATAATAAAAAAAAAACAAAACATTGAACTATAATAGTTCCATGCTTTCTAGGCAATAATTAAAGATACAGGAAAGAAAAAGTAAACTTGTTTGTTATCCTGAGCTACCTAAACTACTATGAAGTGCTAGTGTGTTTTTTAATAGTAAAAATGGACTAATTATAAATGTATATTTCAAACAAAAGCAAAATAACGCCTATATTAAATGTCAGAAGAGACCACGAAAGTACAGAAAATCTCCAGTTAAGAACAAAAAGAATAAAACAACAACAAAAATCTGTCATTAGCTGGGCAGTGGTGGAGCACACTTTTAGTCCCAGCACTTGGGAGGCAGAGGCAGGTGGATTTTTGAGTTCGGGGCCAGCCTGGTCTATAGAGTGAGTTCCAGGATGGCCAGGGTTTATACAGAGAGAAACCCTGTCTCAAAAAACAAAAAAAACAAACAAACAAACAAACAAAAAAATCTGTCATTAGCTGGAAAAAGGATGGAATCAGAAGACATGCTACTAAGCAGACTGGGAAGCGTGTGGGCAAGGGGAGGGGCTGATGATGGAGGAAGACAGTTCTTTCTTTCCTTTCTTCAGAACAGAGGGTGCATTATAAACCACAAAGTACAGCCACTTGATTTCAATGGAAAATAGATTCTTTCATAAAATAGATTAAAATTGTGGTTCCCCTTCCCTAACTCCTTCTAGACCCTCCACACCTACCCAAATACACCTCCTTCCTTGCTCTCTCTCATTAGAAAGCAAACAGTAGACATCTAAAAAATAAAAATAGTAATAAAATAAGATAAAGTTAAAACAAAAGCTAAACTGGAAAAAATGGAGCTAAAGTAAAAGCACAAGGAACACATGTAGACACACACACATTCTCACACACGGAAATTCCATAAAAACACAGAACCACAAAGTACAATATATAGCTAAAAGACCTGTGCGGGGAAAATACCCAGACAAAGCATTAGGACACAAAAAGGCACCAATAGTACCATTGAGATCATTTTGTGTTGGTCATCTACTGCTTGGCATGGTACCTGCCCTTAAGTGTAGTTTACATATTCAGTGAGACTCAGTTGGAGAAAGATAGTTGTCCTTTGTGAGCAGTTATCAATTGGAGATAGCTTCTGGCTTAAGGTTGGGTCTCTGACCAGTTCCCCTCTCACCATTGAGACCCCATCTGGCTTAGACCTGTGCAGGCCCTGTGCATGTTGCCATAGACTGTGAATTCATGTGCATGTCAGGTCTTCTGTGCCCAGAAGGCTTTGTTTCCTTTGTATCTTCCATCCCCACTGGCTCTTACTATTTTTCTGTCCCCACTTGAGCAGACTTCCAGGAGGGATTTGATGGAGACATTACATTTAGCAGTGTTGCTTTTTCCTGCAGTAGGATGCAGAGTACCTTCCAGTACCATAAATAATGATCAGTAGGGATGAAGTTTCTAGGTAGGCAGCAGCCAACTTCTCTATGTTCCATGAGTTCCATAGGTGTTGTCTTTAGCAATAAAGCCTGACCATCATTTTGTGGAGGCGAACCAACAGCATTGCCAGTACAGTCACCTGATTTTTAACAAAGATGCCAAAAGTACACATGGGAGGAAGGTAACCTTGACAACAAATCATGCTGTGAAAATTGGTTGTCCGTATGTGGATCAATGAGAACAGATTCCTATCTCTTACCTCATACAGGAATCAACTCTAACTGGATCAAAAATGTTAATATAAGAACTGAAACTCTAGTGCTGTTAGAAGAAAGGGTAGAATAAACATCCAAGATACAGCAATAAGCAATGCTTTAGTCACTCAGGAAATAAAGCCAACTACAGACTAAAGAGATTTCATTAAATTAAGAAGTTTCTGCACAGCAAAGGAAATAATTAAGCAAAACGACGGCCTACAGAGTGGGAGAGGTTGCTTTGATAATTATATGTCTAATAGAGGATTGATACACAGAATACTTTTAAAATTCAAAAAAAATTAACAAAAAAAACAATCAACTGACCCAGATAACAAATGAGCTGAAATGAACTGAGGATTCTCAAAAAGAAAAAAAGAAACAGAATGCAAATGGACAACAAATGTGAAAAATGTCTGATCCAAGTACTGACCAGGATGGCCCTGCTTGCCTTACAAGATCAGACTAGATCAGGCTGGCGTAACCATAGAAAAGAGTCCATGAACATTAACTGCACATAAAGCAATTTGAGAGCCTACAATCCAAACACTCTCTGAAAATCAAGCTCTGTCTTGTTAAGATTATTGTTGAAGAATGGGCATCAAGCCAGAGGGTAGTGGCACACTTCTTTAATCCCTGAACTCGGGAGACAGAGGCAGGTGGATACCTATGAGATTCAAGCCAGCCTGGTCTACAGAGTAAGTTCCAGGACAGCCAAGGCTACACAGAAAAACCCTGTATTTAAAAACAAAAAACAAAACAAAACAAAAACAAAAAACAAAACAAACAAACAAAAAAACAGGCATCAACTAAAATATGACATATTGTACCTGCTATAACGTTTGCTACAGTAGAGTCCCACAGTACCTTGGTGAAGTAAGACCTTGCATTGTTGAACTTAACATTTTTTGCTATATTCTTCAGGCCTTTTCAGTTTGTTTGTGCTAATGCTAATTCTAATGAATACATACGTTATCATAGCCGAGCAGTCTGCCCTAGCATCAACTTCTGATCTGGCCTTCCTTGTTTGACTCGCTGCTTCCCTCCCCACTCTCCTTTTTTATAACCAATAACTATTTCTTCTTCCAGGATCATAGGTATTTAGTGTTATCTCCAAGTGTGAAAAATGTTCTTAATTATCTGCTAAAGCATTTCCAATGTGGTTGTAATGTATTGATTGGCTATTACCACGAAACAAGAATGACAAACAGGGACTTTCCTTGGTTGAAATCATAGCCTATAGGTGGCTTACAATTTAACATTTTGTGAGATAAGTTCTAAGTGTTAATTGCTAGCATCCATTGTTTTAGCAGAAATTACTAGCAAAATAAAAGGGTCATTAAACATTTTAAAAAATAAATATTCCTTCTCCCAAGACTGTAAGGTCCTGGAAATTAAACAGCTATATCAAAAATAGAATGTAAAATTTCAGTCCAATGATAAAAGTATGCTGTGGTGTCCAGCAGTTCAAGCGTGTGTTTTTGGACAGGAGTGAGTACTAAGAGGACCAGAGAATGGGAAAGCTTCCAGATCAGAGATGAGATCTGAGACTAAGAGGACCAGAGAATGGGAAAGCTTCCGGATCAGAGATGAGATGGAAGTTGGGACTTAAGATTCTTAGGAGGTGGAACTTCCTTAGAAAAGAGATTGCAAAGAAAAAATAATGACTTTAAAGGGAAAAGTGGAACAAATGGGTATTTTAAAGAACTATGGATAGTCAGTGTTGGCAAAAAATAAATAAATAAAAAATAAAAAAACAGATTGATAACTGGAGTCAAAGCTGGGAACTGACAGCTTTGATTCTAAGTGTAAATGATGACAGGTGGGTTAGAGAGGCAGATTTAAAATAATCCTAAAACCTCAAGGATCTAGTACCATACTGCCTTGCCATGTTGTGAGATCCAAAAGAATATTGGTTCATCCACATGTTTATTACGTAAAACAGTGGCTTGTGAACTAGGTATATTGGCTGCACTGAACTAGGGCTACAAATATTTATTTATTAATTAAAATTGTTAATGACCCTTTTTCTTTTGCCAGTAAATTCTGCTAAAGAATGGATACTCGCAATTAACACAACTTTATACCAAGCTGGTCTGAAAGCATGATCAGTTCATGAGGAAAATTTACAATATTTCTTAGTCACATGGGAAGATACTTAACATCATTCACATGAAAGAAATAAGAGTTAGGGCTATATTAAAATACCATTTTTGATCTCTGAGACCAACAAAATATAATAATTTGAGAATATATCCTGTTGGGGAGTTGAATGAAATTTTACAACTTTGAGAATAGGAAATTTAACAATATACAGCAAAGTCACTCATGCATTCTTCTCTTGACCTATACATCCTACTTCTAGGGGTCTATTCCAAAGATACATAAATAATAGTAAGAAAAAAATGTTTGTAGAAGACTTCCTAGCAACATTGTATACAATAGCAAGACTTTAGAAACCCAAATATACATCCATAGGAAATCAGTTGACAGTTTGGTACCTCCCTAAATTGAAGTACAATGAAAATCTTTTCAAATAGTGAAGAATCATTCTATATATTTCTGATAAATACAGTATATGAAAGAACATCTAATATTCTATTATAATCTACCATATGATGAAAGGAATAGTAGGTGTGTATATTTTCTGTTTTCTTTTCTTGCTTAGAATTCCAAGAATGAGAAGATAAAATGAGAGCAGAAGAAATCTGTAATTCTAAATAAATCCTTTTTCGTAGGTCTGATTATTAAAAAAAAAAACATTTCATGCAATTATAAAACATTTAAATAATTTTTAATTATTTATAAGACCTAAAACTAAGTTAAATGAAATGAATAAATCTAAGTGTGTCTGGTGTTTACTGAATAACCATATATGTAGAGGAACTCTCCCAAACAACTTTAAAAATAAGCTGACCTTGTGCCTCCTGCAGAATTTAGTAACTTGATGACAATAACTTTAAAATCAAGCCAGGCGGTGGTGGCGCACGCCTTTAATCCCAGCACTTGGGAGGCAGAGGCTGGTGGATTTCTGAGTTCGAGGCCAGCCTGGTCTACAGAGTGAGTTACAGGACAGCCAGGGCTATACAGAGAAACCCTGTCTCAAAAAAAACAAAACAAAAAAACTCAAAAAATTTAAAATCAGAGTGATGATAGTGCTTGATGTTATTTGTAAACTATGGGTATGTTTGCTATGAGATAAATCAAATGAGCTATTTAGAAAATCTGAGAGTAGATGGTGATAACCAGAATCTAGAATAAAGGAGAAGAGGAAAGATTTTTTTTTTAAACTTATATAGCATTTATTCAAATCTCACTTTTTCCCTTGAGAATACAATTACATGCATATTAGGTCACTTGAAGTTTATAAAGCTTGGTTACCTTTTAATTGTTTTACATTTTCCTCTTTCTTTTTCTGATTTATATTTCTCTGCTTTGATGTTTGCTACTTTGTTCTTCTACAATGAGAAATATGATGTTAATTCTATTCAGAATATCTTCAGATAAAAATTATCAGGCCATGCCTGTAAAGTTAAGGAAACACATCCCACAATGAGAAGGAAATATCAATGGAAGTAGATCTGGAACTGTTACTGATGTTATAACCAGCAGAAAAGACAGTATAGACAGTAACTTTGGAAGCATTCCATGCATCCAAGAAGTCAAGAAATAAGGAAAATGTATGGTTGAAAGGCTCAAGTCAAGCTTAGATGAAAAGTAACAGGGAAGACATTCTGAAAGATTTTTTTTTTTTTTATGGTCTGGGGAAACGGAGAAAAAGAAAGCTTGGTCAATGGGTACAATGTTAGAAATAGGAGTATACCATAGTGTTCTCTAGAATGGCAATAGAAACATAATCAGTGTAATTAAGTATCTAGAAATTGTTAGAAGAAAGGATTTGAATGCATTCATCATATGGAAAGTATATAATTTAATGTAATATGCTAATTAACTAAAATGGGTAACCAACTTATAAATCATATTTTACCTCAAAATGTGTACAATATTTCTTCATCCAAAAATAAAAATACTTAAGTTAAAACTAAAAATCAAAGGACTTAGGTCGATACCGTTCATTTTTTTAGTAAGACAGACAAAGGGCTGGCGATGAAGCTCAGTGGTAGAGAAGAGGCTTAGAATGCACAACACCTAGGGGTCCGTCTTTGGTACAACCTAAAGAGAGCCAGACACAGATAGGAAATGAGAAAGCTGCAGAAACAATCCTAAGTTCTATGTTTGGATGAAAAGTAGCACTATCCACTCCTGATGCGTCTCCCCGCACTATCCACTCCTGATGCGTCTCCCCGCACTATCCACTCCTGATGCGTCTCCCCGCACTATCCACTCCTGATGCGTCTCCCCGCACTATCCACTCCTGATGCGTCTCCCCGCACTATCCACTCCTGATGCGTCTCCCCGCACTATCCACTCCTGATGCGTCTCCCCGCACTATCCACTCCTGATGCGTCTCCCCGCACGTATTTTCTACCTGCTGCCAAGTGTTGAGATCAGGCACTGCATGGCAGCAAGGGAAGCAGTGTAGCCCGGAACTCAGAGTTATTTTAGAGACAGCATAGCAAACATTCAAGCACACAAAAAAAAAAGTTTTAAAACTTCAAATCATACAGGATGACCTCCAATCAGAATTTAATTAAATTGGAAATCAGGGAGAATGATATATTTAGGAAAGTATCACATATTTAGGAAAACATCACATACCATAATGCATGAGTCTGGCTAAAAAAGACATTCCTAATGAAATTAGAGACTGTTTGGACAAGATGAAAGCAGAATACAAGAAAATGTCGGATGAGCAATTAACGCAGTAATTACAAGAAAATTAAAAACATTAAATACCACGGTTTTTTATCTTAAAATTCACCCAAAGAACCTGAAATCAAAATAAAAAATAATAATTATCTTTGATCGGAAATCAATAAAACAAGAAAAACTATATGAAATACTAAGAAAATAAGAATAAATCCCAATGTGGAGGGAGAGGAACACGAAGTCCCCACACCTAGCTGAGGCTAACAGTGGAGGACTACGAGGGGAAGGACAGTACCTGGAGAGGTTAGCCATGCTCCTGTGGATGGGCCTACACCCATGTGCATATGGGCAGCAATAATTAGTGTCAGTGACTGTTGGTTTTGGTTTTGGTTTTTAAGAGAACATGAATGGAAGGATCCTAGAGAAGTCAGGGATGGGTCAAATATGATAAAAATATACCATATATTGTCAAAAGATAAGTCCTAGACCTTATAAGTTCTCAAAATAAATGAAAATATTCAATATTTTAAAATAAATCAGTGTATAAACTCTCTATACAGTGGAGTGCTACTCAGTACCAAAAAGAAAATCAATATGATGATCTTCAAAATGATTCTGCTAAATGAGACAAGACATATGAGAAACAATACACAGAAGACGGTTATCTTTAATTAAAATTTGAGATAGCACTAAAAAATAGGTTTCATTATAGCATTCTCATACACATGTGACATTAGACCTTTCTCTGGTCCCCTCCACTGTCTTGGCCCATTCCTACTTTCTACTTATTGCTGGACCTCTCCAAATAGTCTCTCTTTCACTTTCCTGTCAAACATACATACATATGTACATGTATGTCACATACACATACATGTTTAAATCTAGATACTGCATTTGAGAATGAACTTGTGGTTTTGCCTTTATTTTCCCAAATATGTGGGTTTGACTTCCCACCTCTGGATCTCTCCCTTTGGTCCTCTTTTCCACACATCTATGCGCATACATGTAAATTTAGATTCTTCAAGAGAAAGAAGCCTGAGATGTTTATCTTCCACCGTCTAACATGCTTCACTTAACATGATACCAAGCTCCATGTGCTTTGTGACATGTGACATAAACCTTCTTTTCTTTATCTGTTTTTTCATGTAAAAGCTATGGTGGATAGTATAGCAATAAACATGGCCATGCAAGCATTTGTGTGGTACACTGACTTAGATTCCTGCTGGACTAGACCCGGGAGTGATGTAGCTAAATAGCTAGATAGATTTGAGTCCAATCTTGGGACTCAAATGGAGGAAGGAGAAAACTAACTCTTCATGAGTTGACCTCTGACCACCACCTGTACACATGCCTGATACACATACACACTTACGCTCACATGTGCACACAAGAATTAAAATAGTTTAAAAAAATTAAGAACTGAAGGTATAGCTCACTAGTTAAGAGTCCTTCTTACTCTTCCAGACAACTTAAGTTCAGTTCCCAGCGCCTACATCAGCTCCAGGAGATCCAGTGTTCTCTTCGGGCCTCCACAGAGCATGGAGCATACAAGCACACACAAAAATAAAAATGATTTTAAACTATTTTTGTTATCCTTCATTTTGTTTCTGAGGCAAATTTTTGTCTGTGTAGCCCTGGCTGTCTTGGAACTCACTCTGTAAAGCTGTCTGGCCTTGAATTCACAGAGATACACCTGGTTTGGCCTCCGCGGTTCTAGGATTAAAGGAATGTACTACCATGCATTCCAGAAAACTCCACCTCAGCCCAGACAGAATGATCACAATCAAGAAAACAAATGACAACAAACGTCTCAAAGATATAAGGAAAGATGTGCCATTACCCATTCTCGATAAAAATAAAATCTAGGTCAGCCACTACAGAAATCAACGTGGAAACTTCTAGAGACGCTGAACGTGTATCTACCCTATGGGTCAGCTACATCACTCCTGAACATACACCCAAAAGATTCTGTACATGGATGGTGCTTATCGCTACTCTCTTCACCATAGCAGCCTGCATGGATAGCTATTTGAAATGTAGTGTATACGACACATAAGACTGTGTTCAGCTGTATGGAAAAAAATGGAAATCAAAGCAAGGTTATCCAGGCTCAGAAAAATAAATGTCATCTGACCTCTCTCATATGTGGTATCTATCCTCTATTAAATGTATAACCAGGTAGGAGTAAATATGGGTAAAGGACAGGAAATTAAGGAGCCAATCAGACTGAGGGTGGGGGCAAGGCAGGGTGGGGTGGGGTGGGACTTTAAGGAAAAGGGTGGGAAATAAAGTTTCTCTATTTCCACAGAATAAAGTGGAAGGGTAAGACTGGTGTCAGCAGATAAGTGAGGAGCAGGGGTCTAGTAAACCAAAATGTGTGTGTGTGTGTGTGTGTGTGTGTGTGTGTGTGTGTGTGTGTGTGTGTCCTATCTGGAAATTTGGTGGTCTGTAAGCTAATTTAAAAATAAAACACTGTTTCAAAAAATAAAAGAGAAAACATAAAAAAAAATAACCACCTAAGTTTTAACACATGTACTATCACCATATACAGCTACACAAATAAGCACAAAACAAAGACCTTGGTGATGAACAAAAGTAGCGTTTAAATACGGAGGGAAGAAAACTTTTCCACCTAAGTCAAAATCGTCAAAGGAGAACGCCTTTTGGTCTTACTGTTAGCGAAACTTCTTAGTAACTCTGAGCAGCAGAAGTTTCCTTTCCCAAATCATCTTTGTCATTTGCCTGAGCAAGCAAATACCACCCACCCAGAGGACATACTCGCTAAGGCATGACTGTGCAGACGCGGAGCTGGAGAGCAGCTTCCTCAGTGACAGGAAAAGGGCCCTCAGAAACAGCGCATGACTTCCTTGTGAGATTAAACAATTTTCATCCGTTGCAAAACGCTGCAAGGGCAAGCTCTAAAAAAAGTTTAAAAAATAAATAAATAATAATTTTTTCTGAAGGGAGGCATTTCTCAATCCCTGGTTGGGGGCCATCCTCAGCTCAGATGGAGCACTGAGGGCGCGCCATCGTAGGTAAGCAGTTGTTAGCAGTTGTTTATTATTCCGAGTGCATAAAAATAAGAAACAAAAAGTTAAGATTTCCTTCCTTTTCATTCCTTACCAAGTCTTTTAGAGGAATGCAATCTTTGTGGTTAAAGATCTAATAAATGTCCAGGCGTGGTGGCACATGCCTTTAATCCCAGCCCTAGGGAAGCAGAAGCTGGTGGACCCCCGAGTTCAAGGTCAACCTGATCTACAAAGTGACTTCCAGGACACCCAGAGCTACACAGAGAAACACTATCTCGAAAAATAAAACAACAACAAAAATCTAATAAACAAACTTTATATTAAAACTTCTACGGGCGGTGGTGGTGCACGCCTTTAATCCCAGCACTTGGGAGGCAGAGGCCGGCCTGGTATACAGAGTGAGTTCCAGGACAGCCAGGGCTACAAAGAGAAACCCTGTCTTGAAAAACCAAGAAAAAAAAAAAATGCAAAAAAAAAACTTCTAAATCAGCCCCAAACTAGGTTTTTTAAAAATGTATCTACAAATTCATAACTATATCACTGCAAAAAATAATAAATTTGGAACCTGTCATCTTCATTTGTTATTTAACACACACACACACACAAAAAAAAATCCATCGGAATTGGTGGAAATATCTAAGGAAAACCAAGCTAAAGCATTTCTCTCTTCACCAATTAATTTCAAGCTCCATAATTGTTTCCTTTCCACCCTTCAAGGCTAAGCTAATGGACTCGGAGCTGAGCATTTAGGAGGGCCGGGGGGAGCAGGAAGCTCTATCTAAAGGCTAGAGAATCTGAGAGACGGCAGTGTTGTGTCTCCCTTTTCCTTTGAACATTTTATATAATGAGGTGGATCGTGGCGCAGTGCTTTCCCTTCCGAAAAACATAGGATGTTGTCATTTATTTTACAAACGAGGAATAAGTATAATATAAAAGCACACTGCAGCCTGAGGTACTAAATCTGTTGTCCTCACAGACACATTTCTCCTGAAGAATTGAGGGTTCACTTTATTTTGTTTATTTATTTATTTATTCGTTTTGAGCCTCTCTTTGTGAGGTTATCTGCCCTGGAGCTTGCTACGTAGACCAGGCTTGCAGAGATCTACTTGCCTCCGCCTCCCAAGTGCCGTGGTTAGAGGGGTTTACCAGTACACCAGGCTCAAGGTTTTATTTTAAATGAATGCAACTTTTATGGGTCACATCTTCACCATAAAAGATCCAGAAATTCAGATGGCCCTGGCAGACACCTTTATTCAGCTATACTAAGACCTTTATTAAGCTCTGCCGCAGGGTGACTTTTGCTACCCACGAGCATAGCGTGGTTACTACGGTGTGAAGAACTGCTGGCCCAAGTACAGGCTAATGGGGCAACTTTAATTGTGACTTAGTGAGTGTTTTTCTACAGGTATAAGCTATGCGTTGTAGCTATAGGTTAGAAGAGTGGCCTTCCTCCAAGATGTTTTTGAGTAATAAGTGGAATGAGACGAAAGTTCATTGAATTGTGGGATTAAATTGCCAGTTTTCCAGAGGTTCTCAGACTGAGATTATCATCATCCAAATAACTTTACTGCATTCTATTCTGATGCAATGGTTTTCACACTATGATAGGAAAGTGGTGGAAGTCTGTGATAGCTAGCCAGAAGATCCAACACCCCCCCCCACACACACACACATGCATACACACACTACATTCATAAACAAACACATGCACATAAACCACACACACACATGCAAAAAAAAAAAAAACATGGATTGCTCTCACCACTCATATGAAAATAAAATAAATCAGAGGTTTAAACATGAAGGACAAAAATAGAAAAAAAAAGAGGGGGGAGAGGGGGGATGATTTTGGTATTTGAATCTCAACCAGCATATACGATGAGAAGGGTCTTACTTTTCTAGGCTTAAGAGGTTTGCTTCCTGGAATGCAGAAATTTTAGTTCTCAATCCAGAAGAGAAAAAAAATAGTTTCATGTAAACTGAGATGATTCATCTGCACTGAGCAATTGAAAGCCATTATAAAATGGAATACTCAATATTCCTGTTAGTTACAACACACAAAAAAGTAAAAGATATTATATTAATCAGAGAGGTACATATATGAGATGAAATGATGAAACAACAATTAAGCAAACAGTACTTTTGCAAAGGGAATTGATTTTCTCAAGAGAATATGCCGCTGTCGGGGTGAGGAGAGGGGGCTAGGGGGAGACTCAGAATAGTCTACTTTTTCATTTACTTAGGTCCTTAATATATAATTATCCCTTTATGTTTACAAATGTCATATATTATACAACATAGTATACATTAACATGGAAGAAAACTTAAATAATTGCAAATAAACTTAAAAAGTAGAAGTCGGTGTGTTTTATTTTTAGTATTCTTAGCCTAATTGACACAATTGATCTGAGACTTATTTCCAAGTCTTAGACTTTATGGAACTACCTTTTCTTATTAGAAATACCAACTTAGTAGCAGACAACACTTATCTAGATGTTAAATAACAACATTTTGAATAGAAGCCCAAAATTACAATGAAGACAGGAAAGGAGATATCAAAATCCGAGTCATAAGACCAACCAATAAATTCACTTTTCATTTATTATCCCTGTAATCTTTCACAGGTTTCTGAGACCCTCAGCTGCTTAATTACACATGTGAGAACTGAGAATCTAACATTATCCGTGGCACCTAAGCTTTCATAGGCAAAGGTGATTAGTCATATTATTAGTGAATGTAATTTTTAAAAATAGCTAGATACATGGAAAAAATAAAATCAGGTTCCTATCAGACAAAGCAGAGAAATATTGAAATGTAATTTTTAAAGCCTTGAAAGAAAATGTGAGTAATTTGTGGTTTTTAATCTTAAACAGGGCTGATGATGGATAAGACCCTATGTCACTAGAGCCACAAGGCTTCCTGGGGTGCCAGGGTTTAAGAACTGAAACCAGAAAGAAAGTTCCAAGTAAAATGGGAGCCCTCATAGAAAGCTGAAACTATAAATAAAAATACCAAAATATTTAACTCTAGAACTTATATCCTTTGTATGGCCAAAAAAAAAAATCATTAAAAGATTGCCAAGCAAAATTGTAGAGACTGTTCACAACTTGCATGATGAACAAAGGCTAATTTTTCTCAGAAAAGATGCAGAAAGCATGCAACCAATTTGAAAACAACGGAAAAGCTGAATGAAAGAAAACTGGACACAAGTCATGAATATCAACGAAAGATTTAACAACATGTTCGAACAATTCTACTGATCAGATGGAGCATGGAGGTCAAATAAAATACAATATAGTTTCCAAAACGAGGACATGAAAAATGGTTACAGAAACAAACCTTAAGACACAAGAATTCAAACAACAAATTCAACGAATAGATAAAATTTAGAAAGCAAGCAATGATTGCAGTAAATAATAAATCTTATTCCAGTTTCCAGAGCAAAGTAGTCATTGGTATCAGCTGCTTATGCCAACTGCTTATAAAGACTTTGTCTAAAAAAGAAGAAAGGGAGAAAGAAAGAAAGAAAGAAAGAAAGAGAGAGAGAGAGAAGGAAAAGAAAAGAAATAAGGAACCTCTTATTGCCAAATAATCAAAGCTAGTAAATGGAGATAAACTTGTTCCCTGACATAAGACAAATACTATAGACAAGTGCATAAATTACCCATGACTGTAAGGGATAATAGCCACTGGATACATACTAAATAGATATGCAGATTCACATATGCAAAGACATCTAATAAAATGTTAAATCCAGTATTGTTTCTAATTTCAAGAAACTGAAAATGGCCAAAATGCCAATGTGTAGAGGGCTAAACTAACTATATGTTGTGAAACAACACATGTGAAAATTCTTTGAAAACTATAAATGCTTATGAATACAAACTGTGCTAGAAATATCAGTTACTTTGTTGAACCTAATCCTCCCAACAACTCTAGAAACTAAATTAAAGATTTTCACCAAAATCTCCTGAGTTTCCTATTAACTGGCAGCTAGTTTAATGTTTTAATTTAACATTTTAAAAATATGATAGGAACTAACCAGGAGTGACTGCAAGCTAGCTCAAGCCCATCATCTGCCAAGTGTCTGTCTGTGGTATGGAAACTAGAGAAAAGGTCAAACGCAAACCTTTAAGAGTATGCACCTAGGGCTCTCTTGGAGGCTATGAACTTGAAAGAAACAGTGCAGCAGAGCAGAAAGCAAGCGTGATGTCAAGAAGTCCAGAAAAAGTACGCTCTCCTGATACAAAGGATGTAGATCACGTTAAATGGGGGAAAGTTTTGAAATAAGAACTTTATTAGCTGGCAGCTAGCATTTCTGTGATGGCCCTTGAGATCGGTAAGGAAGGCTTTCTTAGTAGAGATGTAGGGGTGGAAACCAGTCTGAAAGGGACCCACAGAGCAGAGACGACTGAATCAACAAAATGGAGGCTTAGCCAAGAATTTTGCCCTAATTAAGATGGGAGCCACGAGACCTTGGCTTTGTTTCCTGTTCCTATCAAACTTGGGACAGAAATAGAGCAACAGCTGGTGCCTGAGGACAGGGGAAGACAAAGTGTGCTCGAAGATGGAAAGAGATAGAAGTTATGAATGAAGAAAGCTGTCTGGAAAAATCGGACCCGAGAAGTACTGAAGAAGTGAGAGGCAAACAATAAAGTGGTTTCCTTTTGAAAAGACCGAAGAAGGAATGCTTTGGATGCGTGAGGTGGTAAGGATGTTCAAGGCGAGTAACAGTTAAGTAGCTTAGTGTTCGGTAGCTGGCAGGGTCCTAGCTATGCTAGGATAAATGGAGCAAGGTCCCAGATGCCTTACCAGTGGGAGGTTAAAGTCTACATTGAAGATGAAACCATCAGAAATGAGCTACTATCCTGTCTGTGGAAAACCAGGGATAACCCAGGTAGCATAGAGACTAGGAAAGACCTAGGGCAGAACGCTTAGCTGCAGCTCTATCTGTATCACCTACCAAGGTTCATAAAAGCCCAGGTGCCTGGACCTTTGAAAGCCTGAGTGTCTCTAGCAACTTAGACTCACTGTGGCACATCTTCTTGGTGGTGGTGGTGGTGGTGGCTGTATTAATTTATTTGTTTGTTTGTTTGTTTGAGACAGTGTTTACCTGTGCAGCCCTGGCTGTCCTGGAACTCACTCTGTAGACCAGGCTGGTCTTGAACTCAGAGATCTGCCTGCCTCTGCCTCCTGAATGCTGGGATTAAAGCCATGTGCTGTCACCACCTGGTTCTGTGTGTCACAACTTTAAAGTACTGGATTACAATAGTAGCCAGGCAACAGCTAGGAAGGAACCAGTTTAAGGTTTGCTTTGGGAATAAAAATAGGTAGACTTAATCATTTGGAATCTGCCAGTATTTACCACTTCAACTTTTTTGGTTGACATCTTAGAAAGAGTCATGGATGTAAAGGTTCCTGTCACATGCAATGGATAAGTTGGACAGACAGAGATATTTCCTGATAAAGTAAGAAAATACAAAAAAATAAAAATCAAAAGGTAGCTACTAAATACCTAAAAGCTGCATGAACACACACAGATCAAAAAGATATTTTTACTGAGTCACCACATTGTCTCAGAGAAGTATCCTGAATACACTCCCAGGTTCACCACTATTAACGAGGGTGGGGCTGGGGGTGGATTCTGCTTTCCCCTCCTGCTGCAGTTCCCTTCCCCTTCCTTTGCTGCCTAACTTCTAGAATGAGTGGCTGGGGCTCTCAGCATCGATTTTCCTCCCACTTACTTCCCCAGCAGTAGCTGCAATCTGACTGCTCCCCCCGCCTTCTACTCAAACTGCAATCTCGAGGTGTCACCCTCATCTTTACAGGCAAATTAGGTCTTCGAGGCAGCATCTGTGCACCTGGGTTGCTTGTCTGGGTTTTTAGATTGGGAAAGTTAGAATTAAAACGGTTCATTTTTTTAAAAAAAAATCATATAAAGTAAATAAAGTCAGAAGGTTATGATGGGCAGGAATCTCATGCTTATGTGTGGTAGGAAGAAAGGAAGAAAGAAAGGAAGAAAGAAAGAAAGAAAGAAAGAAAGAAAGAAAGAAGAAAGGAAGAACTGTCATTACTCTGTAAAACCATGCATAAAGGTCACAGCTACCTTATACAGAAAACAAGACAATTACCCAACAACTATGGGAAAATATGGACAGAGCTAACTCATGTCATACATCCTGGCAGGCAATGAGGATAGTTTGAAAACATCCTGTGTAATCCTTCTCTTTCCACCTTTAAAAACCTCCCTTGCCAAAACCTCTTTGAATACGCACATCGTTGACGATGACATGTACTTCCAGTATGGGGCAACTCCTAACTCTATTTACTAATCTTTGGGGTCTCTGTCTCTCTCTGTCTCTCTGTCTCTCTGTC
>NW_022196894.1:42567987-42572778 GCF_008632895.1 Mastomys coucha | reverse complement strand
AACAACACACATGATCACTTTCTCCTTCTGAAGCCCCTTTTTTACCTCCACCACAACACCTACATGTTTTTTCTCTGGCTCCTTCCCTGCCTACTTCAATACCCTGTCTGTAAGCTACCTTTCTTCTTGGGCATCTTGGTGTGGGTATTCTCCCAAAAGTCAGGGCTCCTTTATATTAGTTAGTTAGTTAGTTAGTTAGTTAGTTAGTTAGTTAGTTAGTTAGTTAGTTAGTTAGATAGATAGATAGATAGTTAGATAGATAGATAGTTAGCTAGTTAGTTTTGGTTTTGTTTTTATTTTTATTTTTGTGTTTTGAGGCAACACAGCCCTGGCTGTCCTAGAACACACTCTGCAGACCAGGTTGGCCTCAAACTCAGAGATCTGCCTGCCTCTGCTAGGATTACAGGCATGCACCACCACCACCACCAGCCACCTCTATTTTTAAAAACACTTTATTTATTTGCTTGCTCCTTTGATACAGGCTCTTCCTGTGCAGCCTAGGTAGACGATGCATACTACCTCTCTCACCAACCTAAATGCAGAAACTGAAGGTATGCACCACTATCCATAGGTCTTTCGTAAACTACTCTCTTCTCTGCATCTTCTCGAATTAACCTTCCCACCTTCCAGAATTTCTGCTAAATCTCCCCACTGTTGGCTCCCTCACTCCCTTGGTACCTGAGCTCTCTGTGTATCATGCAGACTATTCCACCAGCCCAAGAGAGCTCATCTCACAGGCCTTCTTCTGCCATTTCCACCTGATCTGTCATTTCTTCAGGGCAGCCTCCCTGATGCTCAGACAAGATCAGATTTGCCATTTACATGTTTATGCCATCCTGTAATTTCCCTACATATTTTATGTTCTTGACCTATTTGCAAGAATTTGTATAACAGCTATCTTCCCTAGAAGATTCTAAGCTCCAAGAAAGTAGGGTCTATGGCTGTCTTTTTAAAGTGCTGGGGTTTAGTGTTCACCCTTGTACATGGTAGACCAATGCTCTGCCACTGAATTACATCCCCAGCCTGCTACAGTTTTCTTCATCAAGTATCACCAGTACAAAGCACAGTACTGACACATGGCCAAATACTCCCTTGCTTACTCGTTGACCAAATGACCAAGCCTCATTTTGGCTGTGACTTATTTTTCCTAAACAGGAATCTCACGCTTCTAATTCTTGTTTCTCTCTTAAATGTGACTCTCAGGTGCATTGCCTCTAAAGCCAGGGGTTCCCATACACACAGAGACTCTTCCCTCAGCTCTTTTCCTTCTATTGTTGGTCCCAAAAAGCCATTCCAACCCGACTCATCCGCTGAAAGGTGAGGCAACATTATCAACAGTTTCTTTAACACCACTAGTCTTTATTGGCCCACATACAAGATGGGAGCATATAATACAGAAGTGTCTTGAGTCCTTCTGTCTAAAACTTCTGAATCTTCTAATATTGTCATACCTACTTGTTTCATAAGTGAGGAAATCATGTCTAAAGAAGTTAAGCAATTTCTTATAGGTGCAAATACCACAGTTAGGCAGATTAAATGTGGCCAAACCCCAGCAATAAGGACAAAATGTCAAAAACAGCCCTAGAAGATCAGAGATTAAATTCAGAGAAATGATGTGAGAGGCAGGCTGACTCCCCATTAGAGAGATTTTTAGGTGCTAAAAGGGAGGGGAGATCAATTTCAACCCAGAATTCTACACATCTCCAGCAAATATATGCTTTGATAATGAAAGTAAAATAAATATTTCAGACATAAAATAGTCAACTCTTCATATAAAAGAAAACTGAGAGAACTTCTTAACAGCCAAAAGTAAAATAAAAATGAAAGTTATAAAATTGATTTGGAGAATAATACCAGATAGAGGCTCAGAATTTCAGAAAGGAATGAAGTGCATAGGAGGCAGCAACTATAGCACATTTCTAGAATGTGCCACCCAGAATCCCCTCAGGGATTGCCCTTGGTCCTGTGACTGAGAGCAGTAAGTAGACAGCCTTCAGTTTTCAGAGACTTCAGGACAGTTTGATTTCTTTGCTCAAAATCAAGCCCTTCCCTGGGCAGCCCACCTAACAACTGAATAAGGTGGAGGTATAAATGACCAGTGTTCTAATCCGGTGGAACCTCTCACAAACCAGCTAGCTCAACTCCCCAATGACAGTGGTGAATGAGATGCAGGAATATCTGTACACAAAACCCCATCTAAGTCTGACTCCACAAAAACCCACCACAGCACCAGCAGTTCAGAGCAGCAGAGATGCTTAAAGAAAATTACTTCTTTCTAAATGAAAGAACTGCCAGTTGTGCCTCCGTGCTGGCACTTCTTTAGGGCACTTCCCTTAAACACAAACAAGATTGTGTTCTCAGAACAAACAGGGCCTAGGTTTTCAGACATGCAATGCATCTAAATTCTAGGCGCACACCTTTAATCCCAGCACTTGGAGGCAGAGGCAGGCAGATTTCTGAGTTCAAGGCCAGCCTGGTCTACAGAGTGAGTTACAGGACAACCAGGGCTATACAGAGAAACCCTGTCTCTAAATAAATAAATAAATAAATAAATAAATAAATAAATAAATTCTAGGTGTGAAAACCTTGAATTCTTTGCTTAGCGTCAACTCATGAATCACATCAGTTCTTGGGGAGAATGAAATCAGTAGATCATAGTCAACTCTCATAAAAATTCCATGTATTTGTGATGGTTATCGTTTCTTAATGTGACGGATGGCACTTGCTTCTTAGAGAGTATTAGTGTGAGTCAGTCCGAAGCTACTTGACATCCTCTGTCTTGCTCTCTAGACACAGTCAGGAGCTAACAAATGGGAGTCAGTGACATCAAGGGAGTGGATGAAAAAGCTCATTGTCACTGATAACATTCCAATGACTGCACAGATCTTATTTCTTCAGACACAATATAAAGCCAAGTGACTGCTGGATGGCTTTGTTGGGTAGCATCATCAGCTAAAATTCACCTGGTCATATTGAGAAGTAGTTTATCACAGTGCGTACCTTCATTGATCCCACCTTGTTCTGGCCATTTCGAGCTGGCCTCCTTGTATCTTACATCTGTATCAACTAATTTCTCAAGCTAGGAGCATTTCTTTCCTTCTAGTTAAGGCTAAGCATGCAGTCTGTAGGTGACACTGTCTCTTCTTAGAGCTTGCTCACTATACAGAGATAGTTATGGCTCCCCAGACTGAATACAAGCATTTCTA
Source organism: Mastomys coucha (assembly GCF_008632895.1). NCBI lineage: Eukaryota > Metazoa > Chordata > Mammalia > Rodentia > Muridae > Mastomys > Mastomys coucha. The sequence continues at coordinate 42,569,572 of NW_022196894.1, read as the reverse complement.
ATGCTTCATCTCTCATGTGCCTGTCTGTATCGGCTTTGAAGGAACATCTGCTCTCTAAGGGGTTCACAAACACTGGATTTTTCTATTCTCCACAGGATGTATAGGCACGTCCATCCTTCGTGTCCTTCCTCTAGAGTTCCCTTCTCAGCCACCAATGCCATAGCACAGAACCTTCTATTGTAGGAACCCCTGTGAAGACACTCTTGATTCAAGCTTCAAAGGGAACCCTTTATGAAGTGTTACTGCCCATCAATAGGATCCTGCTGCCACATTCTCCAAAACTACTGCCTGAGATTATCGATTCTCTTTACAAGCTAACAGATGGCCTCACCATCAACTGAACAATATCCAGGTTCTCTCTGTTAAAGATCCTCTGAGAGTAGCCTTATTTTTTCGTTATATAACACACTGCTCCTGCAAGCTAGATCTCACTGTCTCACAGAACCTCCGGGTCTCTCTGTTCTGTGACACACCCTGCTTCCCAGTTTCCTTCTCTATCTTCTTTATCTATCTGCCGAAACCTGTGGGTCCGGGCCCACTCTTCTGTAACACTCCCAACACTCTATGATTTTTTTACTTCAATATTTTCTCACTTTCAGTGTTCCTTGAGGTTATTATTTTATCTTCATCTCCTTCATTTAGGTAACTGGAAACTTTTAGTCAGCATTCTTGCATATCACACACACACACACACACACACACACACACACACACCTCTTAGTATTCTTATTCACCAGAATCTTGATCATTAGTGTCCAAAGGAAAACATACCTATGTGTTAGGTTAATTGACAAATTTACAGCTAGCACAAACCTTAAAAAGGAAGATAGAGCTAAGTTAGGGAGGCCTGTTCCTTGCTTTTCTGATGCTGCCTTTAATCTCTATAGGTCTCAGCATGTCTCCTCTTGTTGGTACCTGCCCCCTACTGGAAGGCAAGGAAAATGAGTAAAAATTCTGAAAGGGAAGAAAACAGTAGAGGGTTGGGTCCTTTTTGTTTTTAGCAATTCATATTGGCAAAACCAGCAACTTCAATAAAAGGTGGGATGATCTCAGTCGGACATGAAACTATAATTTGAACATAAGAATTTAGAAGACGATGGGACAGAATAAGGAGAAAGAAATGCCACAGGCTTTGAGAGTGGAGGACAGACAGCCGCGCATGAGAGGGAGAACTTAGATTCTTGGTAACTTCCCCTAGAGAGCTTCATTAAATAAATACCACGGGGTTTGAAGTTTAAAGTAAATTTTAAAAGTAAATAGGCAAAACAAGAGCCTCCTCTCATTCACCCCGATGCCCTATGCTCTTTCCTGTGTGAAAGGATCTTACACAGAGTGAGTTACTCCTGCCTGTTGGCAGCAGCAATAAACGCAGCCATAAAATCCCAGCCCTGGCTGGCTTTCAGCTCATGATTCCAAGTCATTTCTTGGTGAACTTGTCATGCCAAAGCATGTGTATAAAGTATTTACTGATTGGCACTCTAAACGCTTCATGATTTTCTGATGCCAGCTTCGATTTCAGAGACTTGGTGAACGAAGGGTTTCCCCAACTTATGTTCAAATGCAGCTTTAAAAAAAAAAAAAAAAA
>NW_022196894.1:42565084-42567971 GCF_008632895.1 Mastomys coucha | reverse complement strand
TTTAAAAAAAAAAAAAAAGAACCTTTCGGCCTTAAAATTCAAATTCTGTTATGTTCCCATTTTGTTGCTTTTCTGCCTGGTCCACTAAGTTAACACTCAACCGGACACAACCTGCCTGGCTTTCCCTGTCAAACTGGTCCTGCACAGACTTCAAGCTTTCTAGAGAAACCCAATTACTGAAAGACTCAGGACTCTTTTTTTCCCCCCCCTATTCAAATTATAGCCAAATATTACTTAGCATTTTCAGCTGTGCTACAGTGGTTGGTTCTCCTTAGTGAAAGCAATATGGGTAAAGTGCTCACTCAAATGTTTTGTGCTGCTTATGGAAATAAGTGTACTGCTAGCCCTTTATTGCTGTGGACAAATCATTTCGCAGCCCTAAGCATCAGGTTCTAGCTCTGTGAGACGGAGCTTTCTCCCATCCCTACCTCAATGGCTTGCTCTGCACATCAAAGAGAACTGATAAGTGAAAATTCTCAGCAGAAGGGTGCAATGGTAGATCATAGTTATTTTACGTGTGCTCACCATTAAGATTATCATGGGATATTCTTTTTCTGGAAGATAGACAAAAATGTGATGTTAAAGGAATTCTGATGAAAGGAAAGAAATACCCGTGTCTCCTTTAAATTGGTAAACTATCCATTTTAGAGCTAAGTGTCTTGTTCCCTCGCAGCTGCTGCAGCTACTAAAAGTGAAACACGAAAAAGCCTCCTACACGGACTCCCATGGACCTTCTACAGTGAAATCAGGACACCCACACGGTAGCTCCAAAGTATACTCAACTCCTAAAAAAAACTGCAGACGTTGAGGAGTACACCTCCTGATTCAGAAAGTGTATCCTGTAGCCCACATGTCTTCAAGATAAAAGAAAACAAACGCCACAGATATACCTGTGTTACTGTATGCATAAAGCCCACAGTCACGGAAAGCGACGGGGAAAAAAATTTTTTTTTCCAACTTACACTGTTGGCAAGGGAGACCTAACCAATCTAGATCTAGAGACGATCACTGGGTTTGTTTTTTTTTTTTTCCAAGAAGATACAGAGAACCCATGTAATGTTTATTCCTATGAATATGTGTTTAATTTATTCTGCCTTGTCCTAAAGGGGGAGGGGAGATGAGGAAGCGACAGTGGAGGAAATTATAGAACACGAAGCAAAAATTAATCAGACAAAGCAGAAAGTAGGAGTGGCGGGATAACCCAGATCTGGAGGTACCCTGGTCTCTACAACAGAAATTGGCTTGCGTTGCCCAGCGAAAAGAGACAAGGCTTAAAATGCTGCACAGAGCAGGTCTCTCCTCCCTTAGTCATTCTACCCCCTAAAAAAATTCAGACTCACCAGCCACAAAGACCCCCCATATCAAGAGCACTGCCAGGTCAGAAGTTCTCCAAAAGCAAAACATTTCGGTTTTCTGGTTTTCCGTCGCTCACTTGGTACTTTTTCTCCTCACAGGTAGGGGAGCAGCTGCGACCATGACCAGGATCCCTCTGCTCTCTCTCGGGTTGGCTTCTGCGTGGTGGCGCACTTCTTAACCCATCGGCAAGCAGTCCTGTCCTCCTTGCCCACTCCTCCTACTCAGCGTTCTTCAGTCTGACTAGTAACTTGGAAGAGAAGAAACTTCTCTGGGACTTGACACAGCAATAGATTTCCTGTGCAACGCGGTGAAGCAAAGACAGAGGAAGCTGACTGAGTGGGTTACTTTCAGCCCATTGGTTCTTTCTCTTCTCCTGCTGCTCACAGATAAACCGTACAGTAAGGCTCTGAACAAGCCCAAGACAGATGGATGTATCTAAACCTCCACTCAAAACTGAAGAGGGTTATTGATCGATTTTCGGCGCATGCTTGTAAATTTTCCTAACCACAATGAACTTCTGGAAAGTTCTCCAATTTAAAAAAAAAAAAGTGCGTATAACCTTCCTTAGTCTTTAAATGCAGAATAAATATTTCTACTTGAAAATGCTTTGGTGAAATTATTATCTAGTCTGAAATCCCATACATAATGCTGGAAGTACCAAATGAGTAGCACTTTTTCTGTTATTACCCTAACAATCCCATAATTAGAAACTTGACTCCACACAAATGCGCTGCCTGGGAGTCAAAAGTCTGAATAGCGTTGTGTGGGGTTAGCATCAAGGCATGGCCAGGCCTTTGCCTCTTCTGGAGACACGACCTTTTCCAGCACCCAGATGTCTCTGCTCTCTGGCCTGTGGGCATCATTCTGGCCTTTTTTCCATTGCCAGAGCCGATCGCCTGATGATGACCCTTCTGCCTTCCTCTTACAAGGTTCTTTGCGGTTAATTTGTCCTGCGCAGATAATCAGCATGGTCAGTACATCTGAAGATCCTTCGTTTAATTACATTCACAGAGTCCCTCTGCCACATCAGGGAGCGTTCAGTCATGTCCCTCTGTGGGAGGCTCAGTACTGAATTTCCATTCTCTCTGACTTTCGAAGACTTAGGTTGCTGTAATCACAGATACCAACCACCTTTGAGCTGTCATACATCTGAGAGTCTAACTTTCCAGAAAAAGTCTGTGTAATGTTACTAGTTAGTATAAACTTAGATTACAGTTGAGAGGAAGAAAGAAAAAAAAAACAAAAAAACAAAAAACCTCTGTGGTAAGAATTTCCTACCCCAGAGTAAAATGCTCCAGGAAGGGGAAGAAAACATTGCCAACAGGAAAAAGATATAACAGCACGAATTTTCTTTCAAGGTTAGCAATTCCATCTTCCCTCTTGCCAAACTTTCAACTCTATTTATATATTACCCTCCTCCACCTCTCAAGCTTTCTCAGAGAAGACAGCCTGATCAGGACAGTGAGATAAGATCCTTAGGAGTAAGAAAGACCTGAAGACCTGGGCTGTGACAAAGAGTGACCAGTAGCAA
>NW_022196894.1:42562816-42565074 GCF_008632895.1 Mastomys coucha | reverse complement strand
CACTTAAATTTAAATACTGTTTTTCCATCACAAGAAGCTGTTGACACTGTAGGTTCTGATGACAACCTACTTAATTCTCTGCCAAGCAACCTCAATGATACCGGCTAATTTTCTTAGTTGGGACTGTATTTTTTTTTTCTATTTGATATTATGATAACATGAGCTTTTGCCCTCTTGATGATCAGGGGAGCAAAATGGCTTAGCTTAGTAGGAAAAGGTGTTTGCCACACAATCCTAAAGACCTGATTACAATCCCCAGCAACTACATCAAAGTAGAGTGAGATAACAGCCAGCCTTCATATATGTACCCTGGCAGGTACATACACCACACACACACACACACACACACACACAGAGAGAGAGAGAGAGAGAGAGAGAGAGAAAGAGAGAGAGAGAGAGAGAGAGAGAGAGAGAACAGAGAGAGGAGAGAGAGAACAAATTCTTTAATTTTGATTTTCCTTTTTTTAAAATTCTCTTCATTATTTATTTTTGAGATGGAATGGACTCAAACTTTCTGTGGATCCGCAGATAACTGGGAACACCTGACCCTCCTGCCTTCACCTCCCCAATACTGAGCTTAGACTGTGGCAGGTGCTACCACAGTTGGTTTATGTGGTACTGGGATGAACCCAGGATTTCCTGCCTGCTAGGAAAGCACACTATAAACTGAGCCATATTCACGGCCCCGAAAATTTTAAAAGTACTTTTATTTGTTTTAAGTTACTCTTTTTCATTTTAATGCTTGCTTGATGGTTACGTTGAAATGGAGCTTCAGAGACCTTCTAAGGTGTGGGGGAGACCTGGTGGCTGAGCTAAGCAAAGGATTTCATGCTTGCCAGTGGCCAGGCTGGGTTCTTCAGGCTCAGCCCCCACCCCAACAGCCCTACCACCAGGCTGAGATTTCAAGCAGTGATTTTTCAGACGCTCTCCATGTGTGCTCATCTGAAAACAAATCACAGTCTCTAACCAGCTGTGTAAGCGTTGACTCAGTAATTTCCACACCGTGGAATTCACAAAGTAGGTTTGCAAAGAGTCTACTTTTTCCCTCTACTCCTTCACATCTTCTGCCCTCAAGTCCCACACCCCAACTTCCCCAAGCCCCACTTTCTCTTCTTAAGGAGAATAGGTATTTACATTAAGGCACCAGAAGTTTATCACCACTTCAATTCTCTCTGAAGATGTACAATGAACATTACATTGTAAGAGAGGTATGTGTGCATCTTGTAAACGCTTCTCTCTGAAAAACCTCAAGGCCCTCGTTTCTTCCTGTGTGTACTTTTTGGTACCCGATCCCAGAAAACAGGGCAGAAGGATGACGAGAGATCAAGAGAAAGAAATTGCTCAAGCAGAAACACAAACCCTCCAACTTTCTTTCACTGTTATCTATTAAGAATAGGGGAATTTGTAGGAAAAAGAAAATAAAATCCAGAATGGTGTGATGTAGATTTGAAAACATGAAACAGAAATAGAATAGCATAGATCGACATCAGTGGTGTGGTAGCCAAAAGCTAAAGGCTTAGAAAGTTAGTTAGAGCCTCTTTCAGCCATGACAACCACAAACTTGTACCTTTGGTTTACTCAAAAAATTACGAATCTGTCTTCAAATGCTATTCGAGTAAACAACCTCTGCTCAGGAGTATTCCTTAGTCTGGAAGGGCTCACCCAGGCTGTAGTTCGGTTTCAAGTATCTACCCAGCATGTTCAGCCCCTGGCACTAAAAAGAAGGATGCAGCTGGCACACTATATGTATCTACCTTCATATCCTATCATTACGCTGATATTTATCTTGACAAATTTTGCATCTACTGACACTGCATCATCAGCATCAATATTATTTTCATTTTATATTTGTACACTTACATACATTTGTGTATGTATATATATTACATTTATGTATTTTACATTTACATGTATATTATATAAGAGCTAACCATTGTTATAATTTTACAAATTATGCCAAAAATAGACATGAATGTATCGAAACAAAGTATGAATAATATCAAAAAGTATCATATGCCCTAGTTAGTGTGGTAGCATACTTTGCACACATAAAGAAACTTTAGTGATGCTTTATTTGTTGCTAAGAATCAGTTCTAGATCTTACTGATCATGTTCATGGTAAGCCCTTACACTTAACATCCAAAGTCGAGTCCTAAAAACATCCCAAGTATTACTCTATTTTATTCTCTCCACAGCCTTACGTAGAATAATATCTTTAGTATTCCCATCTTATATTTTCCTTTTCTTAGACAAAAAAA
>NW_022196894.1:42559097-42562806 GCF_008632895.1 Mastomys coucha | reverse complement strand
AAAAAACTAGGTGAGATTTCCAAAGACACACATGTGACAAATGACAGAAGCAGGAATGAGACCCGAGAAACTAATTTGTAGATTTGTAGTTCAGTCTTGGCCAGTTAGACTGTCCTCTTCTCCCCGTTTCTGGTGCTCTGTCTTGTCCTCAATGCCTCTTCCACTGAGGAGTCATCTGCCAATTATGTTTCTCTTTCAACTTCACACACTTATCATTTCGTTTGGTTGTATTGTCTTTGTTGTTGTTTTGTGTATGGTTCTTTAATAAATGAGCCATGTGCCTAGTTTACATTAATATTGTTCTCTGCTGCCCACTGCAGACAATTTTGTGGTCAATATAAACGCTTTCAAACTGGTAAGTTCAGTTAATGGTTTCACTTTGAGATTTTGAGCACAATGTACATTAATATATTAAACATTTGCACACTTAACTAATATCTTCTATGAATTTATTTTAAATTAAGGGGTCAGGCATGGTGGTGCATGCCTTTAACCCCAGAATTTGGGAGGCAGAGGCAGGTAGATCTCTACGAGTCTGAGGCCAGCCTAATCTACATAGTAAGCTCAGGACAACAAGGACTATATAGAGAGTCTTTATCACTTATCTTAAAAACAACAACAAAAAATTACCAGTGATTACTTAGTGGATAGTGTGGTTGTCAAGGCCAGAAGATGTGTCATTTAAAAGAGCAAATAATGAATCGACTGAATTGCTGGGCAGATTTAGTACAAACAGTATTAAAAATTTGATACATAAGAGAACCCTTGCCTCCTTTTAAGAAAAGCTGAAGATTGCCAATGTTGAGTTCTGAGTAAAGGAAACTCAGAGATGGAGTTCAATGTGATGAGAAACTGTAGGCCATCATTTGTAGTAATAAAGGGATAAAGAAAAACAGTGGAACAAACGGACAAGGATCACTTCACAAGATTCAGACAATCCCATACAGAATTCCAGGGCATAAATCATCCTTTAGAATAGCTTCTATTGGCCCCCAAATGACCAGGTTTAAAGCTGTATACCCATCAGTCACAAGAGATGGCTACAGGAAGACGTGGGTGAGACAGTTCGCAAAAAGACCTGAACTGGGGCAATTCCATCAAAACTGAAATAGCAAAGCAATTTACTGAAACGGATAACATGGTCCCTTGCAGTGTCGGCCATGTTGAGAAATACTGGAAAATAATAAGATCCAATTCTGGGCTGGGGAACCGTGCTTTCATTGCTACCGACTGTATTTATGCCCCCAGAAGCCAAATAAATGAGAAATCTTGTTGAAAATACAATATTGAGAACTAACCAGTACCCTCAGAGTTCCCAGGGACTCAACCACCAACCAAGGACTACACATGGGGGACCCATGGCTCCAGCTGCATATGTAGCAGAGGATGGCCTAGTCAGTCATCAATGGGAGGAGAGGCCCTTGGTTCTGTGAAGGTTCTATGCCCCAGTGTAGGGGAATGCCGGGGCCAGGAAGAGGGAGAAGGTGGGTTGGTGAGCAGGGGGAGGGGGCAGGGAACAGGGTTTTTTTTTTTTTTCTCTCGGAGGGGAAACTGGGAAATGAGATATCATTTGAAATGTAAATAAAGCAAATATCTAATTTAAAAAAAAAAGAAAATGCAATATTGAATGTGCAGGGACAAAGATGGAGCAGAGACAGAAGGAATGACTGACTAATCAATGACTGTCCCAACTTGAAACCCATCTCTCATGGGCAAGAGCCAATCCCTGACACTATTAATGATAGTCAGCATAATTGTCCTCTGAAAAGCTCCAACCAGTAGCCAATGGAAACAAATCCAGAGACCCACAGCCAAACATTAGATAGAGCTAGGGGAGTCTTATGGAAGAGTTGGGGAAAGGATTGAGGGACCCAAAGAAAACAGGGACTCCACAGGGAGACCAACAGTGTTAATTAACCTAGATCCTTGGGGGCTCCAAGAGGCCAAACCATCAATCAAAAAGTAAGCATGGGATGGACCTAGCCCTTCCCCCAAAAGTAGCAGATGTGCAGCTTGGCCTTAGTGTGTGGATCCCGCAACAGCTGGAGTGGGGGCTGCTGCTGACTCTGTTGCCTGTCTGGGTGGGGGATGGGATACTAGGGGGACTGACGTTAGGATGTAAAGTGAATAAACAAATCATTTTTTAAGAAGAAAGAAAATATAATCCCGAAGTATTTAGTATTTCCTATTTAAAGCAGTTTCTACTTATGGGTGGCAATTGGGAAGTTCAGAAAAATACAGAAGTCAAGCAGGAAAAAAAAAAGATAAAAATTGCTGTCACATATCTTAGCTAAAAACTAACAACATAGCAAAACATTCTGAAGTTAAACAGACAATGATCATCTGACTTCCAAAAGTTACTAAGGCAAAAAAGTTGAAACAGAATAGTTCATGGGAGATTATTTTAAATGTCTCAGATAATATTCAATAAATAAATAAATAAATAAATTCCATATAAAACCACAAAAACTGGTATTTCCCTGCAAATCGTTCGAATGTCATTGACTCAAGATTTCTCAAGGGAATGATAAATGTTCTAGGGAAATGTTGTAGTTTTAGTCTCCCAGTAAGTTAAGAATGTTGCCTTCAAACTATATATAGTTATGCATGCTGTATTTTGTAATAATATGATGTTTTTAGTGAATAAGTGATAGTTTTAAATGATTAGAATCCAATGTGCTAAATGTAGAATTTAAGAAAATCATAAGCTTCCCCCTCTTTTGAAGTAGTTGTTAAAACTGTACTGTTAATATTGCTAAGATCAAAACTCCTTAGTTCAACCTTCAATTCTGTCACTTAATTTTTTTTCTTGTCTAGTATGTCTAGTTGATTCTTTTAAAAAAAAAATTGTCATGCTAAGCAATGATGGCACATGCCTTTAAAAAATCTTAGCATTCAGTAGGAGGAGACAGGTGGATCTCTGTGAGTTCAAGGCCAGCTTGGTCTACAGAGCAGGTTCCAAGACATCCAGAGCTACATATAAATAAATAAATAAATAAATAAATAAATAAATAAATAAACAAACAAACAAACAAACCTTTAAAGTCTTGTCTCAAGTGAGACAAGTGAAGTCTTGTCTGGCACTGTTTCGGTTTTGTAGACATTCTTGTAGAAAATTTAGAGGTAATTTGAGCCCCCGTGTGATTTTTATCATTCTCTGAAAATTATTTTCTTTTCTTTTCTTCTTCTTTTTTTTTTTTTTTTTTTTTTTTTTTTTTTTTTTTTTTTTTTTTTTTTTTTGGTTTTTTGTTTTTGTTTTTTGTTTGTTTGTTTGTTTGTTTGTTTTTCGAGACAGGGTTTCTCTGTATAGCCCTGGCTATCCTGGGCTATACACTCTGTAGACCAGGCTGGCCTCTAACTCAGAAATCCACCTACCTCTGCCTCCCAAGTGCTGGGATTAAAGGCATGTGCCACCGCTGCCTGTCTTTGGAAATTATTTTCATGTACTTTTTCCAGGAATCTTCATCCTGGATTATGGCTGAGAGTAGAAGGTGACATCCTGTGACTCAAAGCAAGATCAAGCCTAGGGGAGGCGAGAGTCTATTGTCCACTCAGCCCTGCCTCACCTACTCTCCCCAATTCAAGGGGCTGATGGAGACATGGTTAGTTTTTCAGTCAGCTCTTGTAGATCACTAAGCAAGCATCACCAGGTAAAAAGCATGTCTTTCTTTCTCTTTCCTTTGTTCTCTCTCTCTCTCTCTCTCTCTCT
>NW_022196894.1:42547040-42559087 GCF_008632895.1 Mastomys coucha | reverse complement strand
TCTCTCTCTCTCTCTCTTTCTCTCTCTCTCTCCTTTCTTTCTCTTCCTTCTTCCTCTTTCTCTCTTTCTCTCTTTCCTTCCTTCTTTCTTTCCCTTCCTTTATTCTTATTGACCTTACCCAGGGAATTCATCATCATCTGCCTAGTTCTCTTACCTGCCAGCACATTTCATTACTATTACGATGTCCAACTTCTCTACTTGTCTTCATTTGGAAGGGTTGATCTATCATGGCCATCGCATGGAAGTCCCTTTCCTTAATTCCTTCCTTTCCCTCATCCTTATGCATCAGCAAGTCACCTCCTTTTCTTCTTTAGCACATTCCCTGAACTTGATCATTTCATCCAATCTTCCTTGAGCTACAGTAGGAAAACGGAGATAAGGTTCTACATTAGCAAGCATGTTTTTGAAAAACAAAATCTATTCCATTTAACTTGTAGACTTCATAAGTAAAACAATAAAAAATAAATAAATAAATAAAACAAAAAGAATAGACAGCACACCTTCAAGAATTCCTTGTATGTCACAGCTGAACTGTCTCAGCACAAGTTTCTTCAGTGTGGTCAGTTACCAATATTCACCTGGTTTGATCATTTGTATTGGGTATTAATATTAACAAACTATAAATGAATTCTATACATGAAATATTAGAATTTTACAAGCCTGAAGTTCTACATGTAGGTGTTTTTCCTTAAAATAGTTTGTTACATTAACATCTCAGTTTCTTTTCTGTAACTTTTTCTACTAATGATCTTCATTGCATGTTTTCATTCACTTTTAATTTAGTAGTCAGTATTGATAATAATTTTGGGCTGATTCAACATGATTCAAAAGTGTATGTAGGGGAGTTTTAATATAAAATACTGTTATGATTATCTCAGCTTTGGGAAAAGAAGAAGTAAGGAACACTGTTGAAAATGTTTAGAGTTTTAAATGTTCCCTATCAAGAAAAGGAAGTAGATAAGATCTTTTTCAAAATTACTGTTACTATATTTTACTTGGCTGAACATAATACAGCTAAACCCATGAGAATCAAGTCCCTGTTTCTAATGATTTTTCCCTGAGAGTAAACAGAACAGTTGTAACTCAGCTCCAGATTGTGAGGTAACAACGTTGGTGAAAATGGACCCGGGATGAGGTAGAACCATGGTTAACCTAGAAATCTTGATTCTGCAAATTCAGAACTCCAGAAGCAATGGCTGAGGGACTACAAGCAGCCGTGCCTCATCTTCAAATGGAAGTCATTCAGTTTATTATACGTTGCTTTAATTTTTTTTGAGACTATAATATAATCACATCATTCTTCCCTTCCCTTCTGCCCTCTAACCCAGTGGTTCTCAAGCTTCCTAATGTTGCATATACAGTTCCTAATGTTTAATACAGTTCCTCAAGTTGGGGTGACTGCCAACCATGAATTATTTTTTTCTTCCTACTTTGTAACTGCAATTTTGCTACAGTTATGAATTATAATGTAAATATTCATGGTTGTCAATGGTCTTAGAGGGCCTTTGTGAAAGGGTCATGACCCACAGGTTGAGAACTGGTGCTCTAAGCCCTCCCATATATTCCTTCACTCTTTCAAATCCATAGTCACTTGCTCTTTGTTGTTGCATATGTGTATATATATAACAAATATTTTATATACATAATACATGTATATATGTACACAACACTATATATATGTATATATTCCATATGTATATGTACATATATACCTATATATATGTATATATATATAGGTATATACATAGGTATATATAGGTATATATATAGGTATATATATAGGTATATATAGGTATATATATATAGGTATATATATATATATATTCTTAAATACATTAGTACAACCTTCTCAGTCTGTATATTGTTACTTGCATGTATATTTTCAGGGCTGACCATTTGGTATTAGATAACCAGTTGGTGTGCTCTCCCCTAGAGAAGACTATTTCTCCCACTCCCTGCATTCCTTGGTGGCCTGAAGTTCTCTGTCTATGGTTGAGGACTCTTAGGCTTTTCCCATCTCTTGTTCAGGCCGTGTTGAGGCAAAGACATCACTTTCTTTTTTGCTTTTCTTCCCCTTTTATTGAAAATACTTTTTCCTCACATAATATATTGTAATTATGGTTTTCCCTCTCTCTACTCCTCCCAGTTACTAGACATCTCCCTTCCCATCCAGATCCATCCCATTTCTATCTCTCATTAGAACACAAGCAGGCTTCTAAAGGACAATAATAAAATATAGTATAATAAGACAAAACCAAAGCTAGCATATTAGAATAGGACAAAGTAAGCAAACAAAAGAGCCAAAGAAAAGGCACAAGAAACAGATAGAGAGAACAGAAACCAAGTCACTCACATGCTCAGGAATTCCATAAAAACACTAAACTGGAAATCATAAAGCGTACGCAAAGGTCCTTTGTCTTAGTTAGGGGCTTCTGCTGCTGTGATAAAACACCGTGACCAAAAAGCAAGTTAGGGAAGAAAGGGTTTATTTAGGTTATACTTTATAATCTATTATTGGAGGAAGTCAGAACAGGAGCCCGAGCAGGGTTGGAACCCAGAGGCAGGAGCTGATGCAGAGGCCAGGGAGGAGTGCTGCTTACTGGCTTCCTTCCCCTGGCTTGCTCAGCCTGACTTCTTATAGAACCCAGGACTACCAGCCCAGGGATGGCACCACCCAAAGGGCCTGAGCCCGAGAAAATGCCTTCCAGCTGGATCTCATGGAGGCATTTCCTCAGCGGAGGCTCTTTCTCTGTGATGACTCCAGCTTGTGTCAAGTTGACACACAAAACCAGCCAGTACAACTGAACCCTTCTCAATTTGACACACACACACCAAAAAAGCACAACAAAGTCACAACCCTTACTTTCTTATTCATCCCCAGGATCTAAATAACTTTTAAAGTCCCATGGTCTTTACAGATTCAAACACATTAAAATTTCAGGCCCTTTAAAATATTCAAATTCTTTTAAAATCCAAAGTCTTTTACAATTCAAAGTCTCTTAACTGTGGGTTCCGGTAAAATACTTTCTTACTTCAAGAGGGAAAAATCAAGGCACTGTTACAATTAAACCAAAGTAAAGTCAAACTCCAACCACCCAATTTTTGGAATCCATTCACCAAGATCTTCTGAACTCCTCCAAAGGGCTTGGGTCATTTCTCCAGCTCTGCCCTCTGTAGCACACAGCTTGTCTTCTAAGCTCTAACTGCCTCCACTCCACTGCTACTGCTGTTCTTGATGGTCATCCAATGGTACTGGCATCTCCAAAATGCTGGGGTCTTCTGCTGCAACCAGGCTGCACTTTCACAGGTAGCTTCTCATTGGATCTCTTTATAGGATCTCATAGGCTCAACTTCTCTGCATGACTTCTTGAGTCCTGGGCCTTCAACTGCCACTATGGCTGCACTTTCACCAATGGTCTCTTCAGGCCTCTCAGTGTCAAGCCTCAGCTGCTCTCCATGACCCTTTTGTGTCCTCAAAACCAGTGCTGTCTGGGTGACTCTTACACTAAAATGCCAAGACCAGCTGCCAACACAAGGTACAACCTTGACTCTCTCTGGAACACAGCTTCACTGTGCTCTCAGAAAATACTTCCTAGAAGATTTCACCTAAGTGATGCTGATCTTTTCTTAATCGTCATAACTTCTTAGCTCCAGCTAGCCAGAATCAATTGTTCCAGTAATCTAAAAGTTTCATTTTAGTAGTTCTGGTATCTTGTTAATCACAGCTGATTGTTCACCCCCAGAAAACAAAAACCACAGAATCTTAAATCAAAATAGCAAGGGCCCTAAAAGACTCTTCCCTCTGAAATTTCACAAGCCAGGCCTCCATCTTCTGCACTGCTCTCAATACTTATCTTCCAAGCTCCTACAGAACATCCCACAGAGCCTCTAAAACTCAATGGTTCTTCTAGTCCAATGCTCCAAATCATTCCATAATAATTTTTTTTTTCAAAACAAAGAAAGGAAAGGAGAGCCTGGAGATAACATTATGGAGACAAAGAACCTCCAAAAATGTCATTGAGTTCATTTTCCATTGGCCATCTACTGCTGGGCACTTAGCCTATTCTACCCTTAAGGGTAGTTTGCTTCCCTAGTGAGAATCCCTTGGAGGAAACTAAATTTTCATTTGCAAGGGGTTATCAATTAGAGACAGCTTCTGAATTAGGAGTGGGGCTGTGTGTCCATTCTCTTTTCAAGTCTAGGGTCCCATATAGACCCTGCACATGCTGCTCAGGGCCTTTGAGTTCATATGTACATCGATCATGTTGACTTAGATTTAGAGAGTTTTATTTTCTTGGTGTCCTCCATCATGCCTGGCTCTTACACTCTTTCCATTACCTCCTTTGCAGGGTTCCCTGAGCCCCAAGGTGAGGGATTTGCTGGAGCCAACCCATCTACAGCCGAGTGTTCCAAGATCTCTCACTCTACATATTGTCTGGCTGTGGGTCTTTGTATTTCTTCATGATAGCTGAGCAAGGTACTGATCTATGAGTACAGCAGAATGTATAGGAGTCATTTTATTGCTGCATTTTGGGTTTGGGTTTGGGTTTGGTTTGGGTTTTTTTTTTTTAGAAAAGTATTATTTGGTTTTATCCTAGGACCCTGGGCTATCTAGTCTTGGGATCTTGGTCATTCAAGCAGTGTCAAATACATGTTCGATCTCATGGAGTGAGATCTTATGTCAAATCTGACACTGGTCGGTTGCTCCCACAGCTTTGTGCCATCACTGCACCAGAATATCTTGTAAGCAGGATAGAGTGTAGATCAGAGAGTTTGTGGCTGGATTGGTGCTTATGTTTCTCTTTTGGTAGAATGCAGAGTGCCTTCCTGTACCAAAGATGCTAGCAGGTACTGGTGTGGGCTTTATGTAGGCACTAGCTCAACTCCTCCATGTTCCATGAGATGTGTGGGTGTTCTCTTCAGCAATGGGCCCTTGCTGTCAGTTTGTGGAGAGCAAACTATAGTCTTTGGCAACAGCTTTGTTTGTTTGGAGTTCCCATGGGGCCCCTTTGGCCAACAACTTAATTAAATGTAACTCAGTCTTGGCACTGAAACTTCATTTGGTGAAAAGAGTTGTCCAGCTGGGGCTGTCTCCCCTGTTACTTGGCAATTTCATTTAGTTCATTTTCATATATGTATATATTTTAGGAAACTTCTACTGTATTAGGTTTCTATACTGCCCCTTAATTTTAGCTGTCTCTCCCAGTACTTCCCACCTCATCCTCCTCTAACACCCCCCTCCTCCTCCTTCAGCCCTCCTGTACCAGCCCCGCCCCATCATCCATCCATAACTATCTACTCTATTTCCATTTCCTAGGGATATCTGTTGGCCCCTTTCCAGTCCCTTACTCTATACCTTGTAGCTGTCCAGCAGCTATGCAAACCGGGTTCCTGAAAGAAAGGAGGTGGATCTAGGAGTGGGGGATAGGACAGTGAGAGAAAATAACGAGACCAAGTCAAAGTTTTCCGATCAAGGTCCCAAGTTTACTTAGGAGAATCAGCCTTTTATAAGAAATG
This sequence comes from Mastomys coucha, assembly GCF_008632895.1. Lineage (NCBI taxonomy): Eukaryota > Metazoa > Chordata > Mammalia > Rodentia > Muridae > Mastomys > Mastomys coucha. Next base: position 42,553,570 of record NW_022196894.1, on the reverse strand, counting down.
AAACCATCCCCCTCAATGCCAGGATCTGTGGCCTCCTTAGCATCTTGTTGTTTTGTCCAGAAGGCAGGTGAAGCAGCTCAGCAGGGCGTGGCTCCTTTAGGGAAGTTGCAGACTTGGCTGAACCTAAGGTGAAAAACTCCATCCTAGGTGGGCTAGCTGCTTGGGGCAAGGACAAGGTCTGGTTCAGCCCGCTTGAGGCTGGGGGAGGTCACAATACGTAACCTCTATGGTTCTATAGATTGTCGATTTCTTAATACTAGCATCTCCTGGTGCATCCACCCTGTGCATAGAATGCCTTGGTAAACACTTTTGGAAGAAGAAATATGGATTTAGCTTACAGTTCTCAAGCACCAATACCACTGCACCAGGATTAGCTTTTGTGGAGAGACTCGGAGCCAGTAGCATACAAGGGAGACACATCTTGTAGTAAGAAAGAGATCAGTTTTAAAAAGCTGAACTCTCTTTATGATAGCTTGTTCTGTGGTAACCAGTCTAGTGCCCCTGAACCTAACTTATCTCTGTGTCCTCTTAACTTTTTCAAACAATCATTGTAATTAGTTCCCACTAAGTAGTATGTAATAGCATTTACATACTAATGTGTCTAGTCTTCTACCATATTCTTTTCATTATCTCTCTGTCCTTACCAGGCCCAAGCCTTGTACTCCCAAGACTCTAGTGAGACTGTAGATGCATGCCCACATATAACATAGCTAGATGTTTTAAAGTTACAAATAAGAATAACAATTTGTTAAATAAAATTTGTTTGGGGCTGCAAGATGTCTCAGAGGTTGAAGGTGCTTGCTGTTAGCTAATGCTTACAACCTAAATTCGGTCCCCTCAACCCTTGTGGTGGAAGAACTGACTCCTGAAACGTGTCCTCGAACCTTCACGTGTGGGCCAAGGTACATGCATACATGAACATGCACATGCCAAACACACTGTAAACAAGTAAATTAATTCAAAATGTTTAAATATGTCACACCCTCCTTATCATGTAGAACTTTCATTTTTTAAGCAAATCTGTTATAAGGCTAAGTGTTAGCATAACTATCAAAGATGTTGCTATTAAGTGTCTTGAGTGTTGTCTTGATGGCTCCTCTGTGTTTGGAAGAATCCTAAAGTATGTGATTCAGGAGCCTTCAAACATGATTATGCTACAAAGTGTAGGTTCTGTATACTTTGGTTACCTTGACTACTGGTTTTCCCTAAGCTTGTCTCTGACTTTTGTGTATGTGTTGGCTGCTTTTGCGTGACAGTTTGACTGGGCTGGGGATGCCCAGATGACAGTAAAAATATTAGTTACTGGTGTGCATGTAAGAATGTTTCTGGAAGTGGTTAGTATAAGAGTTGGTAGAGTGAATGAAGAAACTCATACCGTTGTAGTGTAAGAATTGAGCAAACAGGGATACCTCATAAAAATACCAAGGAGCCAGGAATGTCCATTAAGCCTAAAGACAGAGAGCTTCAGAAGGGTTTACTGAACAGACATCCCATCCCCAGGAGATGCCCTAATTGCAAGGAGTAATGCCCAGTTCCAGCAAATGTCCCCAGTAGAGAGAGGGTGGATTTCCCCATACCCCTTCTATGTGCAACAGGTATCTCCTCCTTACCTGGAGTACAAAGATCAATGGAAACAAAGAATGAACTCCACCAATGAGAGATAACCAATTTATGCTGTAAACCTATGCTCTGGAAGAGTATAAAAAGTGTGTGCTTTTGTTCCTCGGGGTTGCCTTTGCTGAATGCAGGACTCCAGTATACTGGATTATTAAGAACCTCTTGCTGATTGCATCGATCTCCGTCTCTGTGTCTTTGTGAGTGGGACGACATCTTGAATGTAAGACTGGGCTCTCTGAATCTTACAGTGGTTGCATATGCTATCCTATTATCAGGAAATGCCCTAGGATCCCTACCACATGCATTATGCCCTCTAGAGAGTAAGTATATTCCCCCCTCACTCGCTCACTCCCTTTCTGCCTCCCTTTCTCTCTCTCTTTAGTAATTGATATTAGCATCGAGAACCTGCGGCAGATATATGGGCAGGTCTACAGACATGTCGCCAGGGCAACGGCCACCATATTCCCAGAATCCACTGGGTTCAGCTCCCACCTTTACCTGGACTGCTATGTCACGACATATATATATATATACATATATATATATATGTATATATATATATATGTACTTTCCTCCATCTTTCTCTCTTTTTCTTCTCTCTTTCCTCTCTCTTCCCGCGCAGCGGTCCTCCCCTCCCAATTAAACCTCCTAAACTTAGAGCTGTTTGTGTCTGGTGTCTGTGGACGCGCCCGCCACGAGCCGAACGCCATCAATTGATTATCCAGCTCATGAAAGACTGTAAGAAAGTAGAAGGAAATGGAAATGCTCCAAAACCTAGCAGCATCGGATTCCAGGTCAAGACTTCAGCCTCATTTAATCAGCCAAGGATCTGCTGGGGAACTGAGGAGCAGGGTAGGAGTGAGAACAGAATCCAGAGCCATCTGAGTTGTTAGGCAAGCACTCCGTCACTCTACCACTTCCCAGCCTGAGACAGCAACTTTTATTAGAATTTCTTAGATAAGTAGAATTCTTGATTTCACAAATTTTATTAAAATGTTGGGCAAGTCTGTCCCATTTTTTTTCTCAAACATTTCCAAAGAAATCATTTGTATTTAAAGCAGAACCTATAATATCAGCATATAATATGTAAATATATGTTGCAATAAATAAAATGAGAAAATTCTCACTGTTCAATGTTTTTCTTTTAGGTCTGTATATAGAAAGAAGTGTGATGGAACTAAGCTATGACATCCAACAAAATCACACTGAGCAGCAGGTCTCACAAGGGATGATTATTAAAAGGGAGGGAATAAAGAAGCACGGAGACTACCCCTGGATGGAGGAAGGGGAAAAAGGGGAGGGGGAGAAGCGGGGCCTTTTGTGGCACATGCACAGGAGCTCATGAGACAGGCCACAATAGGGATGTGTCGCCTCTGGGCAGCTAGTGACATGTCCTGTTGTCACCCATCCCTTTGGGCAGACCAAAGAGGTGTCTGTTGGTCCCATTGTTGCCAAGTCCCTAGAGCTGGCCACAGGGAAGCCTGAAGAACAACAGAGTCATCAGAGTAGTAGGTCAGAGACCAGAGGCCAGCTTATTGTAAGACTGGCATTGAACTGCTTCTGATACCTGGAGAACATGTCCCTCACTGGTTTCTGTACTTGCTCTGTTTGTACAATGTTGCTTATAGTTGACTAAAGAAAGCTTTCTGTAATCATGGCAAATACTAGCAATGAACAACGTATACCAAGAAAATGTCTTTTCTGAATGATAGCTTTGGAGCCTTTAGTTTGGGCCTGTGGTAAGGCAGCATGGTCTCTGGCAGAAGGGGTTGCCTCATGGGAAACTAAAGAGAGAGAGGATGAGATTAGACTTCAAATATCCCTTCTGAGGGTATATATATCCAGTGATCTAGACCAGTGGTTCTCAGCCTTCCATTTACTGCAACCCTTTAATATAGTTTCTCACCAACCATAAAATTACTTCATTGCTACTTCATAACTATAATTTTGCTACTGTTATGAATTGTAATATAAATATCTGTGTTTTTTGATGGCCTTAGGTGACCCCTGTGAAAGGGTCATTTGAATCGCAAAGGGGTCGTGACACACAGGTTGAAAACCTGAGAGACTTCCCATAAGGCCCTGCCTCTTAAAGTTTTCAGAACCTGTTAATAGTACCTCTTTAGAGACTGGCCAAGCCTTTAATACCTGGGCCTTTTGGGAGCCATTAAGATCAAAAACTATAGCAACACGAGTAGGATGTGGTGGTATATGCCTTAAATCCTAACATTTGGGAGGCAGAGACAGGTAGATCTCTGTTTGAGGCCAACATAGTCTACATGGTGAGTTTCAGGACAACTGGGACTAAATAGTGATACCCTGTCTCAAAAACAAGACAACAATAGTAATACTGAATGCCTGATTACCTTCTGAGGATCTGCAACTTCAGAAAGTATAGTGCGTTGCACAAGTACAAGGTAGTCACATGGCCAGCCCTTGATATAAACCCTAGAGTCCTGGGCTGCTGCGAGCTCTCTATGTGAACAGCATTCGTTCAGGCAGACATGAATGTAGAGAGAATGCTGAGAAGTTTGAGCCTGCTTTCTCAAGACTTCAACCAGTATGTGTTCCCTCAATTTGTATCCTTTGACTGTGATATATTCTAGCCACAGAGACAACCATATACTGAGTTCTGTGAATCTTCCTATTATATCAGCAAGTAGGGAGGCTAGGCTTAGAGATGCCTGACAAAAATCTGTGAATGAATTTAAAACTGGAACATACATATCTGCCTGTGGTACATTGCTCCGTTTCTTCAGTGTGTCAAAGAGTGTGCTGTTCATATCAGTAAAGCAATGAGATGTGGTTTAGAGATTCTGTCACTTACTTTTCTGTTGCTGTGCTAAGAAATCAACTTACAGAAGAAAAAAATTTATTGTGGACTTACAGTTTTAGAAGTTGGAGTCTATAGTCATCATGGCAGAGAGCATGGCAGCAGACAAACAGATTTGGAGCTGGAGCAAGACCATGATGCAGAGAGAGATAACTGGGAATTGCATTGGTTCTTGAAAGGTCATAACTCACTCCCAGTGGCACACCTCCAACAATGCCATACCTCCTAATCCTTCCTAAAGAGTTCAACCAACTGAGGACCAAGTACTCAAATACCTTAGTTTGTGGGGACCATTCTCATTCAAACCTCTAAGAAGTCTACTGCCAAGTATTGCCCACCAAAAGAACTTTGCCTACTAAGTAATACAGTTAAGGATGCAAATGAAGTCATCACTTGGAACAGGAAAATTCATGATTTTTTTCAACCACTACAGCACAAACACAAACACACACAGAGACACACTCATACACACACACACACACACACACACACTTTTTTAACTGATACAAAAGCAAAGACTATATAAGGCTAAGAGTTTCAAAATAGTAACATTAGTATGATTAGAATGAACATACACATTTAACAATGGGAAACTATTATCTAAAGCAACTTGTCCTCTATTGATTAAAAAAAAAAACTTGATGGAAACAAATTTTTATTTTTTTTCCAGAACCCAAATCATTCTAAGAACTCACCTCCTACACACCTAGTATTTGATATTTAATCTTCAGATATCTTTAAAGAAATTTGTCAGCATGGTAGATACAATCTTAAAGGAAGCTCAAAAAGACTTTGTAGAGAGAAAAAAGAACAACAAAAACAACAGACAGTTGTTTGGAGACATTCTCTAAAGGAATACTAATGAGATATGTGAAATTAATATAAGTAAATAGATATAAATGAACTTCAATGATTTGATAAACTACCCAAGATGGTCATGGGAAATATGTCTGTTATTTCTTCAAGATGATAATATAGTGACTCTCACATACATTAACCTGCACCCATAGAATAAGTTAGGCAGAAAGGTAATGCAACATGTTACACGTATTGGAGTCACAAACCTGTGTCAACATGCTGAGTTATAGCTTATATAATTGCTTCATAGGAAAGTGGCACAAAGAATTTAAAATATAATTAAAGAAAAATTTTAATTGCCCTGGAGAGATACCCCAGTGCATTTGCTGGTCATCCAAAGGACCTGGATTTGGCTCCCAGCACCTACATTAACAACTTCCTGTAACTCCAATTCCAGGAGACCCAACCCAACACTCTCTTCTGATCTCTGCTGAAATCCATATATACAGGGCACACACACACACACACACACACACACACACAAATGAAAATAAAAATAAATTTTAAACTTAAATAATTTATTCAACAGTTGTTATTATAATTCAGGCAATTTGTGTATAGAAGTTTTTCCATGTCTCTCCCCATATAATACCCCCTTCAACCCTACTATTACCTTCCCAATGCAAGCCATTTTAATTTTAATATGACCAGGCCTTTTTCATAATTGATCCCTGGCATTCAAATCAACTCCTTTTCTTGAAAGCATTCAATATTGTTTTTCAGACAGGCTCTATATAGTTCAGGCTGGCCTCAAATTTTGTAGGTAGCTAAAAATGGCCTTTCAGTTCTGGTCCTCCTCCCTCCACCTCCCTAATGCTACCATTCCAGATACCAGCACCATGCTTAGTGTTTTCACAAGTACATTACAATTATTGTTGTAAAGAAGGGGAAAGTGAAGGTAAGAAAGGATCTTTTGTAAAAACAAACATTGAATAATAGTCCATTACCTTTCCCAATATCCAAAAGCAAGTTTTCCCAGTGTCTTTAATCTTACTTCTATCCAGGCATTCAAAGTATAGTGTGTCTAAACTAGATAAGAGTTGATCTCTGTGTTCTGTTGCTCTTGCCTTCTTGCTCCCAATCTGTCCTTTCACCACCCCCCTCTCCACATGCTCAAGGCCAGCCTCTACTTCTCTTCTTCTCTCCTCTCCTCTTCTCTCTCTGTCTCTCTCTCTCTCTGTCTCTCTCTCTGTCTCTCTCTCTCTGTCTCTCTCTCTCTGTC
>NW_022196894.1:42528002-42547013 GCF_008632895.1 Mastomys coucha | reverse complement strand
AAAAGTTGGTCTCTGTGAGTTCTGAACTTGCTGACTCTCTGATATCCATGACCCTGCCTACCTGTCTCGGCCTTACAATGCTTACCTTCTTCTTGGATTAGATGGTATCCCTGAACTTGATACCTACTGGATTTACATGCCCAGGATCATTTGGAACCAAACAGCTATTCATTTCAGAGACAGACAACAATGGAAAAATAACTGTGATGATCTGTAAGAATGGCAAAAAAATCTCTTCACTGATCTACCAACGTCCTTCCTGTAAGCTAAGGAAGAGCTTACAGCTAAGCCTGGCAGAGTATAGTCACAGTCTTCAGTCACTTGAATTTTAGTGAGAAGTCCCAGCTCTAAATCTGGGTGGGGTGGTACATCACTTAGAAGGCTGAGACAGAATGGTCATGAATTTGAGGCCAGTCTGACCTATGTAGTAGACTCTGTCTCAAAATCAAACCAACCAAACCAAATAAACAAATGCCTCTAAGAATTATATGCAAAGTGTGTAGTAAATTTAGTAATCATACTAATTTTTTTATGTGTTAACTCTGTGGTGAACACTTCTTCAGTTCTCAAAGTCAAAGCCACTTTTTCTAAAGGATGACCACAAACTGTCCAACAAGTAAAGAAATAAGGCATGTAATAATATCTGGGAGGAAGCATTCCAGACAGGGATGTGCAGCAACACAGGGGTCCATATGCTTCTTACATAAGGGAAGAACTTTGAGACTAGAAGATGCTGGAGATTTCCACTTACATTTTAACGGCATCATATCTGCTGTTATGTTGGAAATACACCTAAAGGAGAAACGAGCAATGATACACAACTGATTTTGGAAGCTATACTAAGTATCTAGGTGAGAGACAATGGGGACTGGGAACACGATACTAATGTTAGGGTCTGAGAATCACCAATGTATGATATTCCAGACTCAAATAATATGCAACAGCAAAGAGTGTTTATTCAGCAGAATTCAGCATGCATGGGTCTCTCCATTTAAGAATGGAGACCCTAGTGTGTGCTCTGCAGGGTCAATTTAAAGCCTGTTAGGATGGAAGTAAGTGTCTTTTATCTTTTGATTTTTTTTCTTGATTAATTGGCTCTATCGCTAGAGGTATGAGTCCTTTATGAGTGGTTAAGGCTCTGGGGACTTTCCAAGGTGGTAGGCATCCTTGGATTGGCTGTCTGCAGCTGTGGTTGGATGACCATGGGTTCCTGGATCTGGGTTCTCATTTCTGGGAAATAGAAACAGGCCTACTCTCCCAAACTGCCAGTTTACAGCCCGTCATGGAGTCAGGCTGGTTCTGGCTAACTCAGTCCTCTCCCTAACAGTGGATATGTCTCAAATTTAGGATGTATAGAAGATTTAAAGAAGCAAGATGGCTAGCTGATTAAGGAAAGAAATCAAGATTTTCCCTCAAGTAAGTCTGGAAAGTTTGACTGGATCAATTGAAAGGGTACAGTTGTTATTTACTGTGATGGGAATGAATGCAAAAACAACAGAGCAAGGGAGAAGCAGAGAACATTGGGAACTCCATTTTGGACACTGTTATGTTGTACACACACTTATGTCTTTCTAATTAATATTGTGTTTCCTCGCTAGAGCTAAATTCTCTTCTCATTCTTAGTCCAGAAAACCCTCTGATATAGGAAGCTAGATTCTGACTTCTAATATCTCCTTCATAATGACAAAACACCAGGAACCAAGATGATGCCAACCAGGTTTAGAGTTATTACTGAAACCCTATTGCAAGATCCCATTTACCAGATATGATCTTCTCCATAACTGATTTTGGCTTGACTTTCCTGAATTTTCACAATTATCTGTACTCTTTATAACTCCTGTGGCAACTCTAATGGGCTTAGTTCTCTTAACCTCATCCCCTATTCTAGTTTTCTAACCTCTCACTTAGTAGGTCTGTTATGTATCTCTCATCTTTAATCTTCTGCCTACAGTAAAGATTAGGGAAGAGTTTGATCACAAGTGTCCATGGAAAACACAGCATATGTTGACTCTAAAGTTTATGTGCCTGGTATATGCAGATGTTTTAAAAAATAATGGAGTGAACAAAATACCCATGGAAAGAGTTGCAGAGACAAAGTATGGAGCAGAGACTGAAGGAAAGATAATCCAGAGACTGCTCCACCTGGAAATCCTTCCTATATTCAATCACCAAACCCAGATACTATTTTGGATGCCAGCATGTGCTGGATGACAGGAGCCTGATATAGCTGTCTTCTGAGAGGCTCTGCCAGTGTCCAACTAGTACAGAAGTAGAGGCTCACAGCCATCCATTGGACTGAGCACAGGGTCCCCAATGAAGGAGCTAGAGAAAGGACCCAAGGAGCTGAAGGGTTTGCAGCCCCTTAGAACAAACAACAATATGAATTAACTAGTACCCTCAGAGCTCCCAGGGACTAAACCACCAACCAAAGAATACACATGGTGGGACTCATTGGCTCCAGCTGCATATGTATAGCAGAGGATGGTCTAGTCAGTCATCAATGGGAGGAGAGGCTTTTGGTCCTTAGAAGGTTCTATGCCCCAGTGTAGGGGAATGCCAGGGCCAGGAAGAGGGAGAGGGTGGGATAGTGAGCAGGGAGAGGGAGGTGGGAACAGGGTTTTTTGGTTTTTTGTTTGTTTGTTTGTTTTTTTATCGGAGGGGAAGCCGGAAAAGGAAATATCATTTGAAATGTACATAAAGAAAATATCTAATAAAAAAGAAAGGAAAAAAAATAATGGAGTGACAGCCGGGCAGTGGTGGAGTACGCCTTTAATCCCAGCACTTGGGAGGCAAAGGCAGGTGGATTTCTGAGTTCAAGGCCAGCCTGGTCTACAGAATGAGTTCCAGGACAGCCAGGGTTATACAGAGAAACCCTGACTCCAAAATAATAATAATAATAATAATAATAATAATAATAATAATAATAATAATAATAATAATAATAATAATAATAATAATGGAGTGACAAAGCACGGAATGATTAAATGCTTGTGGTGGTTTGAGAATGGCCCCCATGAGCTCATATGTTTGAATACTTGCTCCCGAGTTTGGGGAACTGTTTGTAAAGTATTGGAAGGTGGATTGTAGGATTAGAAGGTATGGCTGTGTTGGAGGTGAGGGGCGTGTATTTTGGGGCTTCTAAGAACTCCTGTTGTTCCCAATTCTCTGTTTCTGGTTTCTGGATCTTTGTCAGTTCTTAACTGTAGCTCCAATGCTGTGCCTGCCAGAGAGACAAAGTCCCTTCTCTGAGAACGAGTTGCAATTCCAACCACATTTCTCACCAGCTCATTTAATTTTGCAAACGTGTTTTTCTCAGTGATGTGAACGTACGATAAATGTCAACGATAAAACGACCGGAAACAGAAGACAAAACGGGCTAGGAATCCACTAGAGTTTGTCACTATGCCTCCTTCCCTTGAGACTCAAAGATCACAGAACAAGGTAGGTTTTTCGCATCTGGAAACCGCTGAAGACCAGAACACACCAATCTGATACATAGTTGGTGAAGCCAAGGTGTTAAAGAAAGTCAATGGGTTTTCCCCTTTCTGTCTGGAGGTGGTGAGAAGCTTGAGCAGGCGAGAAGGCCCTAGAAAACTACAATTCCCAGCAGGCACCGCGGCAGAGCGTTCTCTCTTGCGCTGTCCAGATGCTATGAATAAAATCCAGTCCCAAGGATTCTGGGAGAGGAAAATGGCCGCTGTTACGTTAAGGCATAGAATGGGAAGGCTCCTTGAGATAGCGCCCGCACTGGGGCCTTGGCCCCGGATTTACAGCACTTGCCCTGCCTTCGCTGAAGTGCTAAGGCTGCCACAGAAACAGCTCACGAAGGTAGTGTACCCGCTACGGGAACTGGAGCAGCACCTCGCCGCGGACTCTGGGCCTGGCCTTATCGAACAGAGACTCTTCGACCCGAGTCTGGAGGACATCGGGAAGGCGGAGAGCGTCTTCGAGGCCACAGCCCGGAACCGCATCGAGTACCTCAGCTCCGCCGTCCGCCTAGACCACGCCCCAAGTTTGCAGCAGCCGGAGGTGAGATTGACCGCCCTGTCTACTGCAGGCGCGAGGGTTTGAGTTCGCCTGTGCTCGTTTCCTGTCACCCAACGAGAAAGTTTTTTAAAGCAAATGAAAACACTCAGTGTGGATGCACTCGCTACTTGTGTGCGGTGCCCGTCGAGGACCGCAGTGAGCCGCAATGTGGGTGCTGGGAATCGAACTCCGGTGTTCTGGACGAGCAACCTGTGCTTTTTTATTTTTATTTTAGTTTTTTGTGTGTTTTGCCTGCATGCATATCTGGGCACCACGTGCTTGCCTGTTGCCTGCAGAGGCCAGAAGAGAACATCGGAGCACCCTGGAACAGGAGTTTCAGGCAGTTGTGAGCAGCCACGTAAGCTGGGACTTGAACTCAGTCCTCTGGCAGCAAGTGCACCTAACCACTGAGCCGTCTCTCCAACCCCGAAAATAGAACGTTTAATAAATAAACCACTGTTCACTTTTGAGAATTCTAAGTACTCCATTCTCCTTTCCTCCCTCCCATACTAGGTGTGTTTCATAGGCCGAAGCAATGTTGGAAAATCCTCTTTGATAAAAGCCTTATTTTCCCTGGCCCCTGATGTAGAAGTCAGGATTTCAAAAAAACCGGTATGCTGGGTATCTCTTGAATTTATAAAATGAGACCTAAGTATTGGCAGGTGCCAAGAGATCATAATTGCTAAGTTCCTAGGGAAGAGATTTTTTAAAAAACATGTAGTAAGGTATGACATTAGTGCCTGTGTATTTTCTGAAAAAAAGGGAGTGTAGCTGAATTGATTTTAGTAGTCTTGCCAATATCTAAAGAAAAGCATTCTTTGACTAAACTTTTTCTTAGTTGCCAAGTTAAGTATTTTTATTGCTGTTTTCTGTTTCCTTCTCTAATAATGAGTGTCTAGTTCTACACTGGTTATAAGGGAAAGGGGTTCAAGTTGCTTTTTCCTCTTTAATCTTGTATACTTTCTCTGTCCACTCATACATTCTTGCATATATTCCAGATGTGTGTATTCTTTTACCCAAGGCCACTCTGTGCCTTTCTTCACAGACAACTGCTCTTCTGACCTTTTGCTGTCTTCTCCTTCCTTCTACTTTTCAATGATGCAGTCAACTGTACCTAAAAGAACCTTTCCTCAAAACTCTCCCCTGCCCCACTTACCTTAGTGTCTGTCTGACAGACACTCCCAGCAGCTGTGACCCTCACTGTTTGACCCCGGGAAGGCTTACACCCTTTCCTGAAGCTAGCTTTCTGCTTCCCATTTTGTGTGGGAGAGTCTCTGGCTTCATCACTAGGGATTCCATTCTTCACCCCTCTTCTTCCTCACCACAGAAGCCAGCTAAACGGTGAATAATAGATAGAATGAATGTCGCTCTTGTATAAGAGGGTAGAGAAGGTGTATTCATTCTCAAATACACAATTCTAAAAACATTTTTTCTAACAAATAAGCTAAGAGAGAGCTTAGTCATCGTTTACAAAAAGTCCTTTCCTTTGACAGTATCTTAGATCAAACAGTTGACTTTAGTTTGCTTGTCTTTCCTTTTCTGATTCCTAAGTGTTTCATGAATGCAAAAGTGCAAGTAGCCATATTATCCTCGCATCAATTTTAATTCCACTGTTATAATTGTGGGGTTGTACATTCTTTTAAAAATTATTTATGAGGACACTAAACCGCACATATAAAACATCTTGATTTGCGGAAATACCAGTCTGCAGAAGACGCATGTCAGACTTCAGATCTGGGTGTTAAATAATCTGTGTGATAGGATAAATGTTTGATCAGCATTCTAAGTCAGTCCTCTGTGTACATAGTTCATCAGAGAGTTGGCTAATGGCACACCGAGCCTAAATCAGGGTGGGTTTCATAGCAAGATAGGAAAGATCCTAAAATATTTTGTCTGTGTATTTCTAATATGAAATGTAAAGTTTTTAAGCTAAGCATATTTTTTGAAAATTGAAAAGATTTAGTTATGATATTGGTAGCTACTTCACCTTTTTTCTCTTTGTATTCACAGTAGTTCAGAATATATACTTCAACTTTTAATAAGTATTTGTTGATTGAATACTTATGTTGATGAATATTTCTAGGCATGAAATAAAGGATATATTTTAAGCCAGCTTTTTTTTTTTTTCATTTATTTTATCAGGGGCACACAAAGAAAATGAATTTTTTCAGAGTTGGAAAACATTTTACGTTGGTGGACATGCCAGGGTATGGCTATAGAGCACCTGAAGACTTTACTGACATGGTAGAGGCTTACCTAAAAGAACGAAATAAGTAAGGAAATACTTTTTCTTACAGTTGTTATACATTTAGCCCCAAAGACCTTTTTAAAATCAAGGGGATTCTACACATGACAGACACTTCAGATTTATCAAACACCTTACCTGTGGGTGCACTTCATCCTTGTATAACTCTACAATATTGAGAACCAGGGTATACACTGCCTGTTAGCTTCTGCCTAGCTCAAGGAAGTCTTAACTTCATTTATTTTATCAAGCTGAAACTATAAAGGGTAGTCCACAGCTAGCTCATCCATTTAAAAAAAAACAAAAAACAAAAAAACAAGCTCTTAGCTGGCTAATTTTGAAAATGAAAATTGTTAGCTCATTAATTTAAATAGAATTCAGTAAACCCTGTCCACTCAGTCATCACAGACTCTGAAAATGTTATATATATTTTCTCTGGTCTCCGTACATAATCAAGCAATAATATGTTTCAAGAATCGCACAATCTAGAGGAAAATGTTAGACTTCTGAAGTGTAAAAAAGTAATCATAAGAAAAGGACTAGGATGTAGTTCAGCAATAGAGTACCTGCCTAACTTATTAAAAGGCTCTGGGTTTGATCTCAGCATCACAAATTTGAAAAAGTACATATGTATATATATATATAAAAATATATAAGTATATGTGTGTGTGTGCATTTGTATATGTATATATACACATTTCATTTTCATAGCTTTACATAAAATTTACAAAAATTTGCAAAATTAAGCTAGTATTAAAATTTATAATAATTTGAGCTGGAGAGATGGCTCAGCAGTTAAGAGCACTGACAGCTCTTCTAGAGGTCCTGAGTTCAATTACCAGCAACCACATGGTGGCTTAAAAAAAAACAATTGGTAATGGGATCTGATGCCCTCTCCTGGTATGTCTGAAGAGAGCTACAGTGTACTCATATAAATAAAATAAACAAATCTTTTGAAAAAATTTATAATTTGATTTTTGTCTCCTTTTTCCATTAGACTTTGTAAGGTCTTACAGGAGGGTGTCTTATTTATAACTGTGTCAAGTCTCAGCTTAATATGTTCTTATTGAAATAAACTAGTATTTGACAGATTTAGTTATCGGCAGTGTAGTAAACTACATTGAGTCTTATTAGACTACAGGATGAAGTTCCTAGAATGAGAGAGACAGATGAATGAGTATATCCTACATTGCCATTAACTTTCTCTTTGTTCTTACAGTTTGAAGAGAACATTCTTATTAGTGGATAGTGTTGTTGGAATTACAAAGTTAGACAATATTGCCATAGAAATGTGTGAAGAATTTGCATTGCCTTATGTGGTAAGTGTTTCCTTAGACTCATGGTGGCAGTTAGAAATCACAGTTTGGTGTACATTTGAATATGCAACTATACTTGTTAGTAATGAGTGGATATTTCCTCAGAAGGTAAGGGAGTGTCTAGGGAGATGGGTCCATAGGTAAGAATGCTTGCTACACAGCATGAGGCCGTAAGTTCTAAACCTTAGCACCCAGATAAAAAAGCTGTGTAACCACGCATATGCCCATAAACCCAGTGCTATAGGGGATGGAGACTAAGAAGACCACTCTGCTTGCTGGCTACCAACTTAGCTCCAGGTTCAGTGAGAGGCTGAGGCTCAAAGTAAAAAGGCAAGTGATAGAATAGACACATGTCCTCCTCTGGCCTCCACAGGCAGACACACGTGCACGTGTACACACACACACACACACACACACACACACACACACACGCACGTGTACACACACGCACACAAGCATACACACAAGCATACATCACACACACTTCTGTTGCATGTACTTTCATATTTTTTCTTCTTTCAGTTTCAAGCTTTAAAATGTATGGAGTGTGTGTATGTTCATGTGCATATGTGTATGCCACATGTATGGGGATACCTTTGACAGCTAAAAGAAGGGACAGATTTCTCTGAAGCTGGAGTTCCAGGAGGTTGTGAACCACCTACTAGGGGTGATGGAAACTGATCTACTCAGATTCTGATGGACCATGTGCTCTTAGCATCCAGAGCTATCCCTCCAACCGAGCTCTTAAAGTTAGAGTCACAGTTTGTTAAGCTTATCATTTAGTGTTCTTAGATGCCCTTACATCCATGATGTTTCTATGGCAACACAAACACTTATCCTAAACCTGCTGCTAGCTCTGAACAGCAGCTCATGCTCCAGTACTTATGAAGATGTAACCAGACCTGAAGCAGAAATTCTGCATACCAAAACTATTCAAGGAATGTAGACGATTCCAGCACAGCACACACAAGTAGAATTTTTATATTCTTAAAAAAAAAAATGTCTGGACTGGAGAGATGGCTTAGTAGTTATAAGTGCACTAGCTATTCTTCCAGGGAGCACTGGTTCAATTCCACCACCCACATGACAGCTTATAACTCCCATTCCAGACATTTTGACACTCTCACACAGACATGCAGGCAGGCAAAATACCAATGCACATGAACTAAAGATAAAATTAAAACATTACCTTTAAAATTTTATTTTAGGAATATTACACTAGTTTGTTTTTCCCCTTATTAGCATAAAATTGAGCCACACTAAAATGTAGATTGGTAGGTTAGTATCCACATTAATTTTGCTTTGTAATACTTCCAGATAAACTAAGACTTAAAGTTCCTTTTTGAGAAAAGTGTGGAGCTCAATTACTATAATTTATTTTTCAAAAAATATCAGAAACCACTAAACTGAAGCAGAGAAGTTTCACATAAACAAAGCCATGCACTTTGTCATCTACATTTTTCGATTTCTCAAAATTATGAAATTCTTGGCATTTGCAGGAGTCCTGTGAAGTATTAGGGATAGTGTTGTAATGCATCAAGAGATTGGTGTAAAAGTGACTATTATCAAGCTGGCTATGAAGTAATAATTTTAGCTGAAGTTAAACTGAAGGGAATATTTTCTTTTTTGGAAAAGAAAATAAGAGATCGGCAGTCACCCAAGTACCCAAGATGGGGGCCAAAGGATGACTAGTGGAGTTATTTTAGCCTAGTGAAGTTATAGTTGAGTGATATAACAGTTACTCGGCATGGTTCCAGGCACCACTACCACAACCTTCAAGTAAGTGTGTGTGTTTTGATATTCCCCAGGAAAACCTGATAGATTAAAATTTCACTTTTACCTTGATTAGTAATTACTCATGCTTTGACCTTCCACCACTACTTTGTAGTTGGATAAATAACATTCTGGATTTACTGAAAATACAACTCTATCAGATATACCCAGCAAATAACCAAATTTCTAATTTTTCCTTTAGAGTATTACATGTAAAATTGAACTTTTGGTTCCAAAATTATTTCATATTGACAGCTTTACATGGCTCATCCAAGTTATATTAGTTTAAATATCATGGACTATAAGATATATTGTAATCACGTGAAACAGCTGATTATCAGTTATTAATGTTGCTCAGTGGTTCTCACTGATCTTTAAATAAAGCCCAAGACATGGTCAAGTTAGTAAATGCATTGTAAGTAGCGGATACACAGTGTACACTTTATATGTGACATAGATTAGCTCATTTCATTATCAAGCAAATTATTATGGCTTGCTGTTATTTTATAGATGAAAGAGTAGATATAAATTGAAAGACTTATGTGAATCAACTCAACCTAACTGAAAGATTGTAGTTAAAATGTGCAAGACTGTACTGTTAAATTTTACTTTTAATACTTAAATTGTTTTCCTATAGATGATATTAACAAAACTTGACAAATCTTCCAAAGGGTATCTTTTAAAACAAGTGCTCCAGATTCAGAAGTTTGTTAATACGCAGACACAAGGCTGCTTTCCTCAGCTGTTTCCTATAAGGTGAGAGTCAGACCACCTAATAACACTGCGTGCGTACTAAAAGGCTTTGCTGTGAAATGCGCCCTGGAGGAGGTGCCACGTGAACAACTGCTGCTCTGAGCTATCAGTAGTCTGCTAGGACTTTAGTCTGTTCTCTTTTTCAGGCTGGCTCGTCCTTACAGGTACTTCACTCTCTTTCTGCTTCAACCTAGCTCAACCCTAGACCATGGCAGAAATAAAAACTTTACCTTTCAAACCAGTTTTTACTCACTTATCTATTAACTGTGTCGCAGGCACATGCCTGAGGTACTGTGCTTGTGGAGGTCAGAGCACCTTTTTGGCGTCAGTTCTCTTCCTGTCACCTTGTGGGATCTGAGACTCAGCTCAGGTCATCAGGCTGGGAAACAAGCCCATCTCCTTAATTTCAAAGAAAACTACTTATCTTTATGGTAAAAAGCTCATTCAGGCCAAAACAAATCAAAGTTTGCCTGAAAACTTACTGGAAAATTTTTCTTTCAAGACTATAAAGCTGAATTCAAGGCCAACCTTGACTACATAGTAGGACCCTCTCCTTCAATAATAATAATAATTATTATTATTATTATTATTATTTAAAAATTTAATATAGGCTTTTATAAAGAAGAAAAATGTTTCAAGTTTGAACTAAGCTAGACAGAGGGTATTTTCTGAGCTGGTAAATTTGAGGACTCTGATGTGGTTTCATGACAAACTTGGGTTTTTCCTTCTGTTGTGCTGTTGTGAGTCTTGGGTACAGTAAGTACTGCGTGCTGAAACAGCTGGAGAATGTCTCTGGTTTCCTTGCTTTGATTTGTTTGTGGAAGACTTATGTGAATCAACTCAACCTAGCTGAAAGATTGTAGTTAAAATGTGTAAGACTGTACTGTTAAATATTTCAAAGTGGTTGAACTTTTATCACAAAGACCATATCTAATTATGATTAGATAATTATGAGAGTAATTATCTCAAGGCCTACTCTGGAGAACAGATAAAAGGGAAGATGTGATACAGTACTTAGGATCCTGAAAGAAAAGTGTCACATGGTGTAGAATATACACAACACTGACAAAAGAGAAGGCAGATAACAGACTGAAAACATTGCACTCCTACATGAGATCATAAGAGTTTGTATGAAAAAAAGAAACTTTGCACTTTGTGTTACTTGTATTGAGATCAGCCTCTGAGGTAAGGAAGAAAATCAAGTTTTCTTTTCTTTTTACAGTGTAGTAACCTATTCTGGAGTCCATCTGTTGAAGTGCTTTATAGCAGATATAACAGGAAGTCTAAAGTAAATGCTCCGGAGTAGATGACGTTTCAAAGTTCTTCATGTCAACTGGAGTTAAATGCCTAGAAGAATGCCAATATTGTTTTAAATATTGTGCATCTCAACTTGAAGAAGATTCAGCTTTAAAACCTGCATAACCCTGAAGCAAGAACAAATATGTTGGGGGTAAGGGTTACAAATAATTAATTAAATCATATTGTTCATTAGGACAGATGCTAGCTGGCTTTTCTATTTGAACTAATAAGTCCAAGAGCGTATACAAACCCATGAAGTGAGACCCTGCTTCTGTGTAGAGGTTGGATAAATTGGTTTTTCTCTTATGAATGTCTACTGTCTTTAATGCTGTAAATGTGAACTGGGTAAAGGAGGGAGTGCCTTCCGTAAAGCATGCATATGTAAGTAGAAAGTAAATGACTGTACGCTTATAACTCTTCTTCCAGTTTTTATTTGAATATCAAAAAAGTGTCAAAACTTGCCAGGCCATGGAAACACCAGTCATGAGAGTAGAACACAGGATTGATCATCAGAGTCTAGTGTTCAGGTTCTACTTCTGGTGTCCGTGGGAAAACCACTTGATGCTTCCTCAACTCCGTGGTGGCTATTAGCACCTTAGCTATGAAGGCTAAAAAGTTCTACTGATGACAGCTGCATGTTTAAAAGCCCACCAACCAAGAACACAGCAAACTCACAGGCTTTTATCCCAGAAGACAGCCCACCTGGAAAGAAGTAGCAAAAGTCAACAGGAACTAGACTTAAGTGAAGAAAGTAATTCACAGTCAGCATACTAGGTTAGAATCATTGTGCTAGAGATCCCAAATGGGAAATGCAGCTCACAGAAGCAAATTTTATAAAGACATCAACTCTTCATGAAGTATCTTAGCATTGCAACGTGAACTGCTGTTAGAGGTTATAGTTGTGGTATGACTCCACAACTCTGTGGCTTTTTAAAAACCCAACTGTAAATGTTTCCATTGTTCTACAGTTGACAGAATTAGTCTGTTTTACCCAAGTAGCAGAAAAAAGGTTTCAAATTTTTTTTCACAAAGCAAAACATAGATGTCAAAATAATTACATTCAAAGCCATCCTTCTGCCAAAGCAAAACTAACTGTCAGTGTTTCCCACAGTGGCAGACATGAGGTAATCAGAAAAAGGGGCAGTGACATGGAAGGGCTACTTGTCCAGCATGCTGGAACACCACACAGGCAGGCACTGGGGCCTGGTCTTGAGGGACTATCTGAGCATTCTCAAGATATGGACCTCCAGTGCAAGGGAATGTAGTTCAGAGTAAAGCAATGCCTGGCATATTCAAGGCACTAGGTTCCATTCCCAAAGACTAAGGGAAGAGGCAGGTACACACCTCTTCCCATTTGTATATGTTCAAGTCCCCAGAGATTCATACACTCATACATGTATACAGACATAGACTATACACACAGATCACACATTCTAAAAAGGCTAGAAGCCAGGAAATGTCCCCAGAGCAGAAGGCAAGGTCCGGCCCTATTCAACAGGGGTTGACACAGGAGTGTCAAGAGGATTTGAAAGGCCACAAATTCTCATACACTGCACTTATAACTGGAACACCTAATGTTCCTTTCAGCCCTTATCTGTGAAGCTAGGAACTGGAAATGGTTCAGATTACAGAATTTGGTACAAGTTGAGGCTGTCTGCAAACTTTAATAGAAGAATGCCCCAAGTCTAAGACTACCAAAATCAGAACTATTCAAATTAGTAGCTTTCTTGAGCCTCATTTGTGTGATCAAAAAGTGTCACAGCAGAAAGCAGCTGTGTCCTAGTTGAATATTCAAAATCAAGATTCACATCCTACTACTCCCACCCTCAGGCCCTTGGAGCAAGTGTCCAGTTGTGCCTAAGGTTTCAGGCTTGCAGGCCTTAGGCTGTGCTGTCACTGGACTATAGAGGGCAAGGGGAGGACTCTGTGTTTTCTCCTAAGCTGACCCCTCATGTCCCTTTCTGGCCTGCAGGGCCAAGGAGACTTTCCATGACTACGAGACCTTTTCTCATGGCTAGAGCAGCTCATTTTGTAACTCACAACTGTCATTTGCAGGAGCAGTCAGCTGTACATGCATGTACAAATAATCAGATGATGGCATTGATACCAGGTTTCAAATTCATGATTGATCTTATCCCTGGCATACACTTAACTTAGCTACTTTTTGCAGTGTTTCATAGGAACAATAAATAGGAAAATAGCCTTTTTACATACTCCATTAGGAGTTATGGTGACAAAATGAAGATTAAATAATGGTTTAAGCATTTGAGTAATGGAAAATCTTTTGAGAATTCATTTTTAATAACATAGCATACACTCAGATTTGTTATTCAGAAGGAAGACCTGGGCAGGTGAGATGGTTCTGCCCATAGGTAAACACATGATGCTATGCCTGACAATCTGAAGTCCACCTGTGGTGGTTTGAATATGCTTGGCCCAGGAATTGCCACTATTAGGAAGTGTGGCTTTGTTGGAGTAGGTGTATCACTGTGGGTGTGAGCTTTAAGCTTGTCCTCCTAGGTGCCTGGAAGTCGGTCTCCTTTTTACCTTCGGAACAAGAAGAAGGACTCTCAGCTCCTCCTGTGCCATGCCTACCCGGATGCTACCATGCTCCTACCTTGACAATAATGGATCCTCTGAACCTATAAGCCAATCACAATTAAATGTTGTCCTTATAAGAATTACCTTGTCAATGTGTCTGTTCACAGCAGTAAAACCCTAACTAGGACACCACCTCTGGGACCCATAGGTGGAAGGACAGAACCAACTCTCACAAGTTACCCTCTGATATCCACATATGCATACATACCCTCGCACAAAATATAAAAACCTTAAAAAGGGAATAGGGTCAGTGAGGTCAAGTGACCCTTTACGGTGCTTCTCTGCTACTCTAACCTTGTTCTGTTTACCTTCCAATATGTAAGATTTTGTGAAATATTCAGATTTTAACTCCATAGTAGATGATAAAATCATCTAACATCCAGAAACTTATTTGTTTCAGACATGAAGGACATGTTCCTCAGACTGTTCATCGTATTTTTAACACCTTGCACAGTCAAAGCCAAATACTCAGCATTTATTGAACTGAATGCACTCCTCTGGGGTACTGCACAGAAGCAGCTCTCAGCCTAAGCAGTGTTTCCAGATCTTAGCAACACCCATTAAAGGAGCAGAACACTGGACCAGCTTGTTACCTGCTCAGAAGTTTCACATCAGTACATCTAAACTCCCATCAAAGCAAAAATATCATCAATGTCATCCGCCTCTTTAGCAGTGTCTGGCGCCTTGTGTATGTGCATCTGTCTCTTCGCCCGAAGGCCAGATTCATTTCCACTGCCCCCTGTAAGATTCCCATGGGTCCCCATCTTCTTTGTTTTTAGGTCAGGCTTTGCAAGTTTTCTCAAGACCTGCTTTCCATTAGGACAGACATCTGACCTCTGAACTGTCCTAGAGCATCTGCTCTTAGCACTGCTGTCCCTAGTGTTCTTCAGAGTCCCTTCAGGGACCTGCTGGGTTTCCTTTAGAAGAGTTGACTGTAACTTTCTCTGCGGTTTCCTTCGTCTTGATAAAACTTTATACTTTGATCTTCTTTGTCTGGGAGGATGCTTTGAAGTGCTGGTACTAGAGCCTCGGAGAAGGCAATTGCAAAGAGATGTTTTCATGCACTGTAGCTTCTTTGGCAAACTAAAGGACCAAAGAGAAAAATCTCAACTTATTATGACACTAAAAAGTTCTCAAGCACTTTAAACTGTCTCTAACAATTTCCAACAGAAAAGTACAAAATATATTACAAGTCCTAAGCCTGTGTATATGTGTAATCCCAAACATACAAAAATAAGGAAATGAGAGTTTCAACCTAAAAGTATTTTTTCAGAGCCTGATTCCCTCTGATTCAGGTTGCAGGCAGATGTGCCTCTATTTTGCCCCAAAGTAACTCCCATTATCTGCCTAACAAGGTCACAAGTGGTGTGACTTTGCTCACCATAGCCTTCCCCTCATGCTGACAATTTGTTCCTAGGTAAACAAGAGTGGAAATGGCAAAATATCACACATGAAAAGCTCTGTGGTGTGTCAGAATCTGCTTTTGGCTAAGCGCATGTTATAGCAGGAAATGAACAGAGGAAAGGAATAAAATGAAAAGGGGTCATCTGGTGAAGACAACTGACCCGTGTGGTGCTGCATGAGTTGTTCTACATCCCCTCAAGCCTGTAGTCAGAACTCACCTGATCT
The DNA here is from genome assembly GCF_008632895.1 of Mastomys coucha. NCBI lineage: Eukaryota > Metazoa > Chordata > Mammalia > Rodentia > Muridae > Mastomys > Mastomys coucha. The sequence continues at coordinate 42,531,371 of NW_022196894.1, read as the reverse complement.
GTCTAGGCATTTGCCTCACTACCTCATTTCCCTCATCCTCACACCCTCAGCCAGCTGTGCTGCCACGGTCTACAGAAGGCCACCTCCCACAAGATCAGGAGCCCCTGAGAACTAAGGCTGCCCCATGCTATTGCCCTAGGCTTTGAACACCACAGCCTGGAACTCAGAAATCCACCTGTCTCTGCCACCCAAGTGCTGGGGGTGTGTGCTACCAGGCTAGAGAGATGGCTGAGAAGTCAAGAGCATTGACTGCTCTTGTAGAACACCACAGGCAATCTTAATGCTTTCTGAAATGAACCAGTGGGAATGATATGGTGGAGGTCCAGACAACTGACAGTTCCCTTTCTTCTCCTGACACAACCGCCCAGATAGCGTTAGCAACACATGAAACTGTACTCTGAGCAGGTCTTGCTCTAGCACCCCAAGGGCTGTTAGATTTTAAACAAAGGAAGTAACGCACATGCGTAGTAGCTTTCTTCCTGAAAAGGAAAAGGAATCTTTCTAATGTAATTACCTATAGCCTTGAGATTCCACATGTCTAAGCCTATTACTCTTGAGAAGCTTGTTGCCCAGATAGGTGGTCTGAGCCTTGAGCTTTTTGCTCCGGGACCACATAATTGCCATTTCGATTTCTTCAGAAAGCTGGGTGAATGTCTTGGTCCTTCGGATTCTTTGCACAGTTTTATTAGCCCAGTGAGTTCTCAGTTTCTGAGAGGAAGGTTTGGTTGTCTTCAGTTTGGATTGAGAATATTTAAACTCATAGTTGGTCTCCTGAAGTGTAAAAAGGTGAGAAAAAAGATATTGAAAATAGTAGTGACTTATAAGTAAAGGAAAAGAGTTTTGAAAAGCTGATCCATTAAAAAAATTAAAATAATTTTTAAGGACACCTTTAATCCATCAACCTTTCCTCTTCATCCATTCTCCTAACACTACCTCTTTTTATACTTCTACAGAGGCAAGTCCTCTCTGCCTTTTAATGAAGTGTACACAGGAAACCCAAGATAAATACTATAACACACATATGTAACACACCTACACACCCACTAAAACTGACTGAATAGTAAGTAGTCAAGGTCTAATGATGAAGGGGGAAAACATCCCAAGTTTTTCACAACTACCTTGTTTTTTTGTTTGCTTATCAGGGAGTTCATTTTTATTTTTGACTTCATTTTCTTTACTGAAGACTGAACTTAGGACCTGGTAAATACTTGGCAAGTGGCCTATATCTTCAGCCCTTTAAAAGATGGGGTTTTGTTGTTGTTTTTTTTTCTTTTTAATTCTGAGACTGGGCCTCTACAAATTATCCAGACTGATTTAAACTCAGTCTACTTCAGAGAGGCTTTGAACTTGCCATCCTCCTGCCTCAGCCTACTGAGTAACAGACATAACAGGGCTATGCCAGTAGGCCTGACTTGGACTACATTTGCGTTTCACTTATTTCCATTACCCCCAGGAACAATCCTCAAGATGGGTCATAAATGTTACTGTAAACATGAAAACCGGGAACCCTGGAAGTGCCCAACATGATAGGCCTGGCAGTCTGTGAACAATGAATGATTAAGCATGTAACACTCCTACCTTGTGCAATTTTAAGAAAGCATGTTTACTTCTTCAGTCTTTTCTACAACAAGTCAAGTTTGGATTTTACTACTTTTTTCTACTTTATGAAACTATACCACCTACCAAGTCTATCTATCCTCCATTGAAAGCTTACTTTCTTTCCAAATTTGTGCTAGCACACACTTATGCCCAACACTCAGGAAGCAGAGGCAAACTGGTCTCTATGAGGTCTGCCTGCTGGTCTAGCATGGTGAGTTCTAGGCTAGGCAGGGCTACATAGTGAGACCCCGCCAAATAAATAAGTAAATAAATATTCTCAAACCCAACAGGAACCTAAAGAAATAATTATGAAATTAAAGACTCCAGTATTATTTCATAATCAATAAGTTGCTCTAAATAGGTGAGTATATGAATGCCAATTACTGACAATATGGGAGCAATTACTCTTGAATAAGGAGGATCTAGCCCAGCTCCCCTACAGACCAACTCTGCAGAGGTGGGAAGGCCCACAGACACTCAGTCGTTGAGACCAGAACTGAAAGATTCTCCTGGGACTGCTGTAATAAAGAATCACTGCCTGCATGCAAATCTGAAGCCCATCACTTCACTATGGAGCCTGGGTAACTCTGGAGACTTTCCATGTCTCAGTTTCCCCCCTTGAGATATGAAAGCAGTAACGCAAGAGCTTCTCTCACGGACCTTTTCTGAGGATTGTGGGGTTAATGTGCATAAAGCATTTAAGATATGGTCAGGTGCTTGAAGGATCTGCTATGATTTTTCCTCCTCAACTCATGAATTAGGCAAGATAAAAATACAAACTGCCATCTGTGTTACAAAGTTCAATAAAGAACTGTGGGTTCTTAGAAACAAGAGTTCGTAAATAAAATGGAAGATATAACCCATGAAGGAAACCAGACAATGGAAATAAAAGTGAAGTGGTTCCTGGGTGACGGTTCCTGGGTGACGGGTGACACTGATCTACTTAGTCATGAAGTCAGGAACCATTTTTTGACACTAATAAAAGGTATCGTGTTAAAGCGTGAACTCCGAAAAGGACTGATGCCTTCTGACAAATGAGGGAGAAAACAAAGCTGATGACTGTTACTAACAACATCTGCTGTCAGTTAAATATTTACCACACAAGTGACTCCACCTACTACCTGTACTAGCCCAAACTCAGAGATGCATGGCGTGGAGAAGGGAGGTATAGAGAAGTCAGGGAACATAGCTAATATGAAGTGGGGCCAACATTCCAGCAAGTACAAAGCCAGTGCTCTAAAATTGCTCACCATCCATACTTAGGGTAGGCCATAAGGCTACTTGGAGATTCCAGAGAAATGCCTATTAAAGCACTTCTGAATACATTCCACTAATTGGAGTAACTAGGACCATTAAAAAGCCACCTCCTGCTCTATGCCCCAGTGTAGGGGAATGCCAGGGCCAGGAATCGGGAGAGGGTGGGTTAGTGAACAGAGGGAGGGGGGAAGTGAATAGGGTTTTTTTTTTTTTTTTTTTGGAGGGGAAACTAGGAAAGGGGAGAGCATTTGAAATCTAAATAAAGAAAATATCTAATAAAAAAAAGCCACCTTCTTCATTCTGCAGCACACACCAAGAACTGAGAGTGCAGTCAAGCCTATTACAAACTGTACCTCACTCCTTAGTGAGGAGCTTCCTCTAACCTGGCACAAGTGAAAAGCTATGAGGTTAAACCAGACAGACCTGAGTAGCTTTGTTTCGAAGTCTTGTGCAGAAAGCCCGCACGTCAAATTCCAATGGCTTTTCTGTGGAATTAAAAAAAAAAAAAAAAAA